>NC_045956.1:54064455-54154796 GCF_010909765.2 Amblyraja radiata | reverse complement strand
CCCTCTGTGGCAGAGAGTTCCAGAGATTCACCACTCTCTGTGTGAAAAAAGTTCTTCTCATCTCGGTTTAAAGGATTTCCCCTTATCCTTAAGCTGTGACCCCTTGTCCTGGACTTCCCCAACATCGGGAGCAATCTTCCTGCATCTAGCCTGTCCAACCCCTTAAGAATGTTGTAAGTTTCTATAAGATCCCCTCTCAATCTCCTAAATTCTAGAGAGTATAAACCAGTCTATCTTCATAAGACAGTCCTGACATCCCAGGAATCAGTCTGGTGAACCTTCTCTGTACTCACTCTACGGCAAGAATGTATTTCCTCAGATTAGGAGACCAAAACTGTACACAATACTCCAGGTGTGGTCTCACCAAGACCCTGTACAACTACAGTAGAACCTCCCTGCTCCTATACTGAAATCATTTTGCTATGAAAGCTCTCCCCTCTCTTCCCATAACTCTCTCTCCCCTCTCTCTTTCCCCTAACTCTCTATCCCCCCTCTCTCTCCTCTCTCTCCCTCGCTTCCCCCCACCCTCTTTCTCCCTCCCTCTCTATCTCCCCCCCTCTCTCCCTCCCTCGCACTCACTCCCCTCTCTCTTTCCCCTCTCAGCTGAGAGCTAGGCGATCATCTCACCTCTCTCTCTCTTCCCCCCGAATCTCTCTCTCCTGACAGATCTCTCCCCATTCCCTCCGCACCTTGGTCCCCTTCCCCTCTCTCCCTCTTTTTTTGCCGGCTCTCTGCTCTCTTTTTCTTTGCCCTCCTAGCGCTCTCTTTCCCCCGTTTCTCTCTTTCCCCCTCTCTCCCTCTTCCCCTCTCTCTTTTAACCACCCTCTCTCTTCCCCTTCTCTCTCCCATTCTCTCCTACCCTCATCCTCCTCCCTCTCACGCCTCCCCATCATCTCTCTTCCCTCTTTCTTTCCGCCTCACCCTCTCTCCTTCCCCCCCCTCTCCCACCTCACTCTCCCCCCTCTCTCTCCCCTACCTCTCTCTCCCCCCCCCCCTCCCTCTTCTCTCTCTCCATTCACTCCCCCCCCTGTCCCTCCCCTCTCTCTCCTCCTACACCTCTGGCCTACCAAGTCCACGCTGACCATTGATCACCCATTCAAACTAGTTTTATGTTATCCCACTTCTCATCCACTCCTACACACTAGCGGCAATTTACAGAGGCCATTTAACCTACAAACCCAAACACCTTTGGGATGATAGAGGAAATTAATACCCCGGCAAAAACCTGTGCAATTACCGAGAGAACGTGCAAACTTCACACAGGCAGCACCTGTGGTCAGGATACGAGCCCGCTGTTTCAGGTGCTGCGAGGCAGCATTGCTACCTAGCTGCGCCACTGTGCCACCCTATAAGTCTACGTTAATCCACTTTCCAATCCACCAGGTGGCGCCAGCAATGGCTGCCTCGCCAACAGTCGTCTGTCCCTTCCTTCTCTGCTATTTTTATAGTATTGTTAAATGTATCTTTTAGTGTTCTTTAAGCTTGTTTTAGATGGGGGGTGGAAGGGGGACTGGGGAAAACTTTTTTCTAATCTCTTACCCCGAAGGAGATGCAATTTCTTTCCACATCGTATCTCCGTCCGCACTGTTGCCTAACATCGAGGAGTTGGTGACCTTTGCTGGAGATCGTCCTCGGAGCTCCAACCGCAGGAGTCTGCGGACTTTAACACCGTGGAGCTCGCAGTCCCTGGTTAGAGACCGACTTCGGGAGCTCCAAGCCGCAGAGGCTTCAACCGCCCCGACGCGGGAGCTTCGATCACCGGCTGCGGGAGCTTTGAATGCCCCGACTCCGGATGGTTTGACTGGCCCGACCATGGGAGCAAAATGAGGGAAGAAGATTAGACTTTATTGCCTTACATCACAGTGAGGAACGTGGGGAATGTTTATGTTAACTTTTATGTAGTTGTGTGTCTTGTTGCTGCTTTTTTCACTATGGCTGTAAGGTAAGACGAACAGCACTGTACCTTAATTGGTACATGTGACAATAAAAGACCTTTGAAACCTTTAAAACCTATCTCAACCATTCCGTACGCACTGGGGGCAAATTACAGAGGCCGATTAACCTACAGACCTGCACGTTTTTACGATGTGGGAGGAAACTACAGCACCTGGAGGAAACCCATACGAGAACATGCAAACTCCACAGTGACAACACTGTGCTGCCCATCGATTCTCCTGCTTGCACCAACTTGGAAGATTCCAGAGCTGTAGTGTTTATTTTTCTTCCAAGGATTGCACTGCTTTTATTCCCAAGTTGATGTAAAATGCCTGGGAGATTCCCCAGCACTTGACTATCGTGCACTGTACAGAATCTCAAAGCTCAGTAGCACTTACATGAGGTCTGTGTCTTCCTGTCAACCCTCTGACTGAATCAATGAGTTCCTGATCTCTAAATGTATTTCTTATTAATTGACCTTCACTGCAAATTTGCACGTAAGAACATTAAGATGTAAAGTAAATAAAGGAGGGAGAAACAGATGCTAGTTCAGAAAACCGTTAAATAGAACTAAATCTACCTACATTTCAGCAAAAGGTAAACCCAGGGGCCATTTTCTGAGCCTGAGACCTACAGTCTTTTCCCTGTGTTTTATGCACCTTGTACAGGCCATGTGTGATCTTGATGTGGGTCCAAGTCCAGCTGCCATTTAGTAGCTGATCTGAAGAGGACAATCGGACTGAGATGAAATGGACGAGTCGCTGAGCAAGAGTGATTGTGAGCAAAATGTCAACAAGCCTCCATCTCTGGAAGCGGGCTCGGTGTTGCTGCTTTTGTCTTTCCCGTCGTGAATGTGTTTTGTTTTCCTTAAAGAAAAGAGAAAACAAATTGGTTATTCTCCAACTAAAGCTTGACAGAGCGTGGGTTGTCTCCGGGTGCTCCGGTTTCCTCCCACACTCTAAAGACGTACAGGCTTGCCGCTTAATTTTCTTTGGTAAAGATTTCTAAATTGTCCCCTGTGTGTAGGATAGTGCTGGTGTACTGGGATCGCTGGTCGGCGTGGACTCATTGGGCCGATGGACCTGTTTCCACACAGTATCTCTAGAGATACAGCATGGAAACAGGCCCTGTGGCCCACAGAGTCCACACTGACCATCCACCACTCATTCACAAGTACTTCTTAAGTTATCCCCTTTTGCATCTCACTCCCTACACACTAGGGGCAATTTACAGAGGCAATTAACCTACAAACTTGCATGTCTTGGGATGTGGGAGGAAAACCGGGTCCACCGGGAGAAAATCTACGTAGTCACAGGGAGAAGGGCAAAATCTGTACAGACAGCACCAGTTGTCGGGATCGAACCCGAGTCTCTGGCGCTGTGAGGCAGCAGCTCTAGCACTGTACTGCCACTTGGGGATCTGTCACACTAATGAGTAGAAGGTGAAGCCCTTCTCTTGTCCTTCCAGTGTTTCTCATTAGAAGCGTTGGTTCGATAAGTCTTGTTTCTGAGACAAGAGGACTGTGGTTTGATACCCACCCTTTAAAACTCACCGCATAATTAAGCCTTATGATTCTCAGCAGTAACGGTACCGATGGAGACACAAGACACTGCAGATGGTGGAATCAGGAGCAAAAATAATGCAAACTGCGGATCTCTGAGGATCAGGAAGCATCTGTGGAGGGAAATGTATAATCTCCCATCATCACTCCTCAATCAAAAACATTTGCCCTCCACAAATGCTATTTGGCCTACTGAGTTCCTCCAGCAGTGTTTGTTTTATAACAGTATGGTTTAGTTTACTTTAGTGTAGAGATACAGCGTGGAAACAGGCCTCCTGCCCACTGAGTCCGCTGTCACCAGCATCCCTGCACATTAACACTACCCTACACACACGAAGCACAATTTTTACATTTATACCAACCCAATAAACCGACAACCTGTACGTCTTTTGGAGTGTGGAGGAAGCCGAAGATCTCGGAGAACCCCACGCAGGGTCACAGGGAGAACATACAAACTCCGGACAGACAGCTCCCATAGTCAGGATTGATCCCGGGTGTCTGGCGCTGTATGGCAGTAGCTCCAATGTTTTGCCGCTGTGTCTCCCTGGAAATCAGGTTCATGACTTTCAGATGGAAAACCTCAAATAACCGCTCAGTTCATCTTAAAATATATACATTATATATATATATACAGTGGCGCATAATTGTGAAGTGGAAGGTGAAATGATACATGGTTTTCAAATTTTTTGTACAAATAAAAAGTGTGGCGTACAAAAGTATTCAGCCCCCTTTACTCTGATACCCCTAAATAAAATCCAGTGCAACCAAATGCCTTCAGAAGTCACCTAATTAGTAAATAAAGTCCACTTGTGTGTAATCTAATCTCAATATAAATACAACTGTTCTGTGAAGGCCTCAGAGGTTTGTTAGAGAACATTAGTGAACAAACAGCATCATGAAGCCCAAGTAACACACCAGACAGGTCAGGGATAAAGTTGTGGAGAAGTTTAAAGCAGGGTTAGGTTATAAAAAAATATCCCAAGCTTTGAACATCTCACGGAGCACTGTTCAATCCATCATCCGAAAATGGAAAGAGTATGCCACAACTGCAAACCTACCAAGACATGGCCGTCCACCTAAACTGACAGGCCGGGCAAGGAGAGCGTTGATCAGAGAAGCAGCCAAGAGGCCCATGGTAACTCTGGAGGAGCTGCAGAGATCCACAGCTCAGGTGGGAGAATCTGGTCCACAGGACAACTATTAGTCGTGCACTCCCAAATCGGGGCCTTTATGGAAGAGTGGCAAGAAGAAAGCCATTGCTGAAAAAAAGCCATAAGATGTCCCGTTTGCAGTTTGCCACAAGCCATGTGGGGGACACAGCAAACATGTGGAGGAGGTGCTCTGGTCAGATGAGACCAAAATTGAAGTTGTGGCCTAAATGCAAAACGCTATGTGTTGCGGAAAACTAACACTGCACATCACCCTGAACACACCTCCCACTGTGAACATGGTGGTGGCAGCATCATGCTGTGGGGATGCTTTTCTTCAGCAGGGACAGGGAAGCTGGTCAGAGTTGATGGGAAGATGGATGGCAGCCAATACAGGGCAATCTTGGAAGAAAACCTGTTAGAGTCTGCAAATAGACTTGAGACTGGGGCGGAGGTTCACCTTCCAGCAGGACAACGACCCTAAACATACAGCCAGAGCTACAATGGAATGGTTTAGATCAAAGCATATTCATGTGTTAGAATGGCCCAGTCAAAGTCCAGACCTAAATCCAATTGAGATCTCGTGGCAAGACTTGAAATTGCTGTTCACAGACGCTCCCATCCAATCTGACTGAGCTTGAGCTATTTTGCAAAGAAAATGGCAAAAATTTCAGTCTCTAGATGTGCAAAGCTGGTAGAGACATACCCCAAAAGACTTGCAGCTGTTATTGCAGCGAAAGGTGGTTCTACAAAGTATTGACTCAGGGGGGCTGAATACCTTTGCATGCCACACTTTTCAGTTTTTATTTGTAATAAAATTTGAAAACCATGTATCATTTTCCTTCCCAATTCACAATTATGCACCACTTTGTGTTGTCTATCACATAAAAATCCCAAGAAAATACATTTACGTTTGTGTTGTAGGTGACAAAATTTGGAAAAGTTCAAAGGGTATGAATACTTTTGCAAGCCACTGTATATATATATATATATATATATATATATATATATATATATATATATACTGAACTCGCCAACAATGTGACTTAACGTCAAAGTTAAAATAAAGGTGTATATATATATATATACCTTTATATATATTATATATATATATAATATATACTGAACTTTTTGTAATTTATCATGGTGTTTAAAGAGTAAAACATATGACAATATATCTGTATTGACTCTACTCTTGAGTATTGTTTTAATTTAATATCCTCTGGTCATTAAATATATGTCAGAGGAAGCTCTTTCTCACTCCTTGCCCTATTAATACCCCATATAATCTTTAATACAACCAAACCTGCGTTTGATGTATCTCCATAATATGAAATGTAAGATCCCCCTGCTCCCCAACAATGTGACCCAATGTCAAACATCAAAATAAAACATACAGGTATTATTATTGGTTTCCTAGTGAGTGTGGTTTAAATTTAAATTATCTTAAGTGAAGATGATTAAAACTGTGGCAGTCATCAGTAAAAGGCTTGCCGCTTTGAAAAGAATTGGTCTGACATTATACCAGAGTTATTTTACTCAAATACACACTCTTCACTCCATCAAACGAGCTTGTGTTAAAAGCCGCTGTCAATAGTACATGGTTATGTTACTGAGCAAACTTGTAGAGAACTTTACCTTGCCGGTTAGCTCTGCACAACCCCATGCTCTAGACAAAACACACTGCCCATACACAGTGCATCAGCCACCACCAGACAATGTTTTAATGTGGGCCCGCTGTCAAAATACCCCTTTGCACCTCCCTCTGGTCTGAATTGTCAATCCGTCTGATGTCCTCACCAGCAGAGCCTGACCACCTGGGCATTTCCAGCAGCTCCTGGTTTTTGTTTCAGATTCCCCGCTGCTGTAAGGTTGCATGTTCTTTGCCCCAGGTTTCAAGTTCTCTCCATATTTGTTTTCAAATATGCCCATCAGCCAAAACTTGTACTTTAACCTTTTTCGATTGTGAGTTCATGGCTTGATAAAAGTCACAGTCTTATGAAGGGTGCCATGTGTAAAAAGCAGTGTGTGACACGTCATCCACTTGTTAATATTACTTCCTGCAGCCAATCTGTTTAATTGCAGCTCACATGTCCGCTCTGACTGCCTTGTTTGGTCTCATTTCGACATAGTCATACAGCACGGAAACAGGCCCTTCAGCCCAACTCATCTACGTCGACCAAGATGTCCCCATCTACTCTAGTCTCACTAGCCCGCGCTTGACCCATATCCCTCTAAACCTTTCCTACCCATGTACCTGTCTAAATGTCTTTTAAATATTGCCTCAACTACGTCCTCTGACAGCTTGCTCCATATTCCCACCACATCTGAAGAAGGATTCCGATTCAAAGCGTCACCTATTCTTTTTTTCCAGAGATGCTGCCTGACCTGCAGCTACTCCAGCATTTTGTGTCTATCTTCAGTATAGACAAGCATCTGCAGTTCCTTCACATCACATTAGAAACATAGAAAATATAGAAAATAGGTGCAGGAGGCCATTCGGCCCTTCGAGCCAGCACCGCCATTCATTGTGATCATGGTTGATCATCCCCTATCAATAACCCGTGCCTGCCTTCTCCCCATATCCCTTGCCCCCACTTGCCCCTAGAGCTCTATCTAACTCTCTCTTAAATCCATCCAGTGACTTGGCCTCCACTGCCCTCTGTGGCAGGGAATTCTGGCTTCTTCATTGAGTCAACTTGTTGCATAATCTGGACGCACATTATTTTATATAAATATACACAAATGCTAGAAACACTTTACCATCTATCCTTTCATTCACACTCAAAAAATATTATCAGAGCATGAAATTAAAAGCTTTTGGCAGTACTTCCAATTCAATTGTAAGGTCGGTATCAACACTGTGTATCTGAAGCAAAGAACAAAATGATGGAGGAACTTAGCGGGTCATAAGGTCATATGGGCATAAGTGATGGGAGTAGAATTAGGACATTCGGCCCATCAAGTCTACTCTGCCATTCAATCATGGCTGACCTATCTTCCCCTCTTATCTCCATTCTCCTGCCTTCTCCCCATAACCCCTGACTTCCTTACTAATCAAGAATCTACAGTACCTATCTCTGCTTTAACTTGACTTGGCCTCCACAGCCTTCTGTGGCAAATAATTCCACAGATTCACCACCCTCTGACTAAAGTATAAAGTCGAAAGTATCAGCATCTGAGGAGAGAATGGACAGAAGATGTTTCTGTTCTGATTACGAGTCGCTCCAACCATCTGTTCGCTGCTCAAGATTCCATCGGTTTCTTGTGCCCCCATGTACCTGGACTTTCTTTTGACTTCAAGAGATGAAGTTCAGAGTATAATGTACTGTTGACCACTACTGGAACTGTTGATAGGGGATGAATTTCTATGCAACTGGCTATGTGCAAGGGTGCATATACACAGGTGAAGACCATTAAGTCGTGTAAACAGTGGCACGGCGGTAGAATAGGAAACGGTAGACCAATTTCCCTCCGGGATGAATAAAGTTTTATCGTATCGTATCGTTACAACACTAGAGACCTAGGTTCGATCCTGACTACAGGTGCTGTCTGTACGGAGTTTGTACATTCTCCCTGTGACTACGTGGGTTTTCCCTGAGTGCTCCGGTTTCCTCCCACACTCCAGAATTAGACAGGTTTGTAGGTGAATTGGCTTCGGTAAAGATTGTAAATTGTCCCTCGTGTGGAGGATAGTGCCAGTGTATGGGGGTGATCACTGGTTGACGTGGACTCGGTGGGCTGAAGGGCCTGTTTCTGCGCTGTATCTCTAAACTAAACTAAACACAAACCTCTTCAATTCTTCAATAAAACCATAGCCAGTCTGTGACCCACGTTCTTCTACACCAATGGAACATGCTGAGGTTGTAAACGGTGCTATACAGTAGAATGCAGCATTCGTCAGCAGTAATTGGAAATATCACCAATTTCTATAATTTAAACACTCTTGGTTATAATATTGTCGTCAAATGTTTTAGGACCACAGATACAATTTTACCCTCTTGCATTTTGATAGTAGGAATAAAGGCATAGACTATTTCCTAAATGGGTAGATAATTCAGAAAGGTGCAAAGGGACTTGGGAGTGCTGGTGTAGGATTCACAAAAAGCTAATTTGCAAGTTCAATCAGTAGTAAGAAAGGCAAATGCAATGCTAGCATTTATTTCGAGAGAACTAGAATACAAAAACAGGGATGTAATGCTGGGGCTTTATAAGGCACTGGTCAGTCTGCATTTGGAATATTGTGAGCAATTTTGGGCCCCATGTCTGAGGAAGGATGTTCTGGCATTGGAGATGGTCCTGAGGAGGTTTACAAGAATGATCCCAGGCATGATTGGGTTAACATATGATGAGCGCACTGGGCCTGTACTCGCTGGAGTTTAGAAGGATGAGGGGTTGATTTCATTGAAACTTACCAAATAGTGAAAGTCCTGGATAGAGTGGATGTGGAGAGGATGATTCCACTAGTGGGAAAGTGCATTGTGAAGACATTAAGTTCTAATTGGAGGAACACAGTGGAAACCCCTACTCCCGACAGGCAGCAGGAGTGCGAGCTGCCAAGTGTTGCTGAGAACAGATCGCTATCAGTCGCATGTCTTGACACAAAGGCATTAATTCTCCTTCCCATCCCCACACACACCTTTCTGTCCTGGGTCTCCTCCATTGTCAGAGTGAGGCTAAACATAAATTGGAGGAACAGCATCTCATATTTCTCTAGGGCAGCTTACAGGCCAGTGGTATGAATGTTGATTTCTCTCACTTCAGGTAGCCCCGGCATTCCCTCTCTCTCTATCCCTCCCCAACCCAAGTCGCACTAGCTTCTTTTTTTCACCCTACAAAGAGCTAACAATGGCCTGTTTCCTTTATCATCATTACATTTTTGCATATCTTTTATTCATTGTTTTTTATCTCTCCACATCACCGTCTTCATCTCTCGTTTTCCCTTATCCCTAACCAGTCTGAAGAAGGGTCTCGACCCGAAACATCACCTATTCCTCCTCTCCAGAGACGCTGCCCGTCCCGCTGGGTTACGCCAGCTTTTTGTGTCTATCTGAGGTGAAAAGTTAGTTTGGTTCTAGTTTAGTTTATTGTCACGTTTAGTGAGGTACAGTGAAAAGCTTTTTGTTGTGTGCTAACCTGTCAGCGGAAAGACTACAAATGATTACAATTCAGCCGTCCACAGTGTACAGATACAGGATAAAGGGACTAACGTACAGAGCAATGTAAAGTTCAGTAAAGAAGTACTGGAGAAGGATCTCGACCCGAAACGTCACCTATTCCTTCTCTCCAGAGATGCTGCCTGTCCCACTGAATTACTCCAGCATTTTGTGTCTATCCCCAACCAATAATTGGAAAACCACTAAAGAAACGTCGGCGGGAATGGGTTTAATCTGATCCAGTTCTTTCTATATTCCAGAAACTCCAAAGAGTATCTTTGGTTCCTCTTGCCAGAAACTTTTTTCCTGTCATGTTTTTGCATCAGCACAGTTGGCTTCCTACACAAGAGGCCTTTGGGCTCTCAGCCAGTGAGTTCACAGCATCAAGGCCCACAACACTCACATGTTCATTCAATGATGTCCCCCATTAACAGCGAGGAATGCGTTTCCCCACCGGAGGAAATGAGATGTGTTTCCGTTGGAAATTTTTCCAGCGCCTCCACCAAACAGCATCTCCTCTTTGATATCAGCAGGTTAAGACAGTTCATCTGGGTCCTGAACTTCAGTCTGTGCTTCTTAAGTAGAACCTTAACCTCCACCAGGATCAAAGTGCCGTTGTGTTAATTCCGTTTGCTTGCTGCTGTGCAGAATTCACATGAAAGGGATTTTTATTCTGTTGTTCACTCCCTCGGGGATGTGGGTGTCACTGGCAGCCACGGTGCCAGTCACAAACTGCTGACGAGACACTTCAGACAGCAGCTAAAATGACCGTGCCATTCTAGGAACAAAGAACTGCAGATGCTGATTTATACAAAAGCACAAAATTGTTGGAATAACTCAGCAGGTCAGGCAGCATCTCCGGAGAATATGGCTAGGTGATATTTTGGGTTAAAACCCTTTTAGTTTAGAGATACAGAGCGAGAACAGGTCCTTTGTCCCACCAAGTCAGCATTGTCCAGCGATCACCTCTGCACGAACACTATCCTACACACACTAGGCACAATTTACAATTTACAGAAGCCAATTAACCTACAAACCTGTACGTCTTTGGATTGTGGGAGGAAACCGGAACTCCCGGAGAACCAGGGGCCACAGTCTTAGAATAAAGGGGAGGCCATTTAAGACTGAGGTGAGAAAAAACTTTTTCTCCCAGAGAGTTGTGAATTTGTGGAATTCCCTGCCACAGAGGGCAGTGGAGGCCAAGTCACTGCATGGATTTAAGAGATTTAGATAGAGCTCTAGGGGCTAGTGGAATCATATAGGCTAGTGAGATTGTTACCATACATAAAGACAATCCCCAATTTAGTATCCCATGCATGTAAATGGCCCACTGAGTCCATATGCAATTGTCACCAGATTTAGTCACCATTTTAGACAGTCCAAGCTGCAGCTGCCCAGATAGACTCTCCTCTCCAGGCCTTCAGCCTTCGTATTTTGACCCTAGGGCAGGTTACATTCCGGTAGATATTAAAGAACCAGATGCGTTTTTATAGCAATCAAACAGATTTAGAGCCACATTTACCAATGACAACATTTTAATTTCCAGATTTTTTAAAGAATTGTGCTTAAGTTATATTGTAGTGGGATTTCAGCTCCCAATTGATTGAATGATGCAGCAGGCCCACCGAGGCCACACCAACCATCAATCACCTGCTCATACTAGTTCTAAGTTATCCCATTTCCATTCCCCAAATACTGGTGGCTCTTTACAGAGGCCAAATAACTTACAAACCCAGGCGTTTTTGAGATGTGGGAGGAAACCAGTGCAACCAACGTGGTCACAGGACGAACATGAAAACTCCACATAGACACCACCTGAGGTCAGGATCAAACCCGGATTAAACCAGGATAAAAAAAAATGTTGTATGTGTCTCCCATCCAAATAAATGATAAACCACAATAAAATGTAAAAAAAACAGCTTTTGACTTTATTTTTTAAAAATTCCAATATTCTCAACAAATCTGCTTCAAAAGAAATAGTATAGTGATACAGCTCACGAAAGCTTACTCAAGAATCCCTGCTCTATTTGCAATGTGAAAGTACTTTTTGCCACAAGTCTGTCCCGTCAGTCTGTCTGTCCCGACACCTTTAAATATTCTGTTCCAGTTCTTCAAATAAAACAATCCCGCACTTGCTCTGAAGGGAAGAGCGTTGGTGTCTCAGCGTGACTGAGCTTGAACCTCCGGCTAATGCGTGTCCCTGACTGCGTGTGAGTTCAGCAGGGCCAGAACACGGAGCAGCAATGCTTTGAGGACGGGGGGTGGGAGGTTGGGGTATCTCAGGGTGATTGGTCCATGATGGAGTTTCCTCACTGCATCTGCTCTTGGGAGGCTCAAGGGGAGGGGAGCGGGAGAGGGAGGGGGAATGGGAAAGGAAAGATGGAAACCAATCTCCAGCGCGATCAAATCAACCTCATGTACCAGTCGGCAGTAACAAAGTGTCATGGATGGATGGAGGCATCAGGGTGCTTCTGGGCAAGAACAATGAATGAAGTGCAATAATGGCCAGAAGAGGTAAGGACCAAGTGATTAGGGAGTGTCAGCATGGCTGACCTTGAGAACTGTACAAATTTCCTTTCTCCTTAACAAGATCATCGGAACCTATACAATATATTTGCCTTAATTCCCTCCAACCCCATTTCCAATAACATTTTTTTCCCAAATATTTAAAGCAATGACAGTGCATGTATACCATAGAAGGGAGTTGAGGGTGAGCTCGGAGGGTCAGTTTGCAAATTTATATATAAAAAAAAATCTTTACACAAGAAAAAAAAATCCCTCAATTCCTCACTGCAGCGCACATGCAGTGAGGCTCCCTCTGTGCCCCATGTCCGTGTGTGCGTGCGTGCGTGCATATGGGTGTGTGTGTGTACATGCACGTGTGTATGTGCATGTGTGTGTATGTGCGTGTGTATATGTGCGTGTGTGTGTATGTGCGTGTGTGTGTTGTGTGTGTGTGTGTGTGCGTGTATGTGTGTAAACACATAAAGGGTGTTGGTTTCACTTCAGGCTGAGAACAGTAAGCAATGCTAAGCGCAGCCTCACACTGGCAAGAAAGCTCCCTTGGTAAGAGCTTGTAAATTGGAAAGTAAAAAAAAAGACGTGACCGGGACCCAGTTGGTTTTCTTCCAGCAGTACGTTCAGGTTCAAACGACAGTCTCTGCCAACAGCCCAGTTTGCACCAAGTCATTGAGTGCTTAAGTCCCGACCGCAAGGTCCCAAGTTCCGAGTCCGCCGCTCTGAACTCCCTGCCTCGGTCGGGTGAGTGTTTAGTTTTGCTTTTTGTTTTGTTTCTCAGTGTGCCATATTTCAGGCGGGCTGCTAGATGGAGCACCACTTGGACGTGAGGCGTTCCATGTCCGGTGGAGGGAAATAGCTGCCATCGTCCGGCTCGGCCCACTTGACCTGTGCTTTCTGCTGGCTGATGATGGAGCACCGCTGCTGACAGTCTCGGAGGAGCCTGTGGCCTAACCCATCCTGCTCGCCAGGTTGCAGGAGGAGGAGCTTGGGCGAGTGGCCTGTGAGAAGGAAATACAAGAATGAATACACCGCTAGGCAAGAGTAATCCGTGATAGAAAGCACAAACTGTTACACCCCAGAGGAAAAAAACCGGAATGTCTCCACAATTACTGGCACGGTGGCACAGCGGTAGAGTTGCTGTCTTACAGCGCCAGAGACCCGGGTTTGATCCTAACACCGGGTGCTGTCTGTATGGAGTTTGCACGTTCTCCCCGTGACTGCATGGGTATTCACCCAGTGCTCTGGTTTCCTCCCACACTCCAATGAAGAACAGGTTTGTGGGTTAATTGGCTTCTGTAAATTTGTAAATTGTCCCTAGTGTGTAGGATAGTGTTAAGGGCCTGTCCCATTTGACAATTTTTTCGGAGACTGCCGGCATCATTGACTGAGGTATCAGGTCACCGAAAAATTTGCGGCATGATGCGTCGGTGACGCGGCATGATGACGTATGGCGCGCGGTGTTTTTTCAAGTGTCGCCACATTTATTTTGTCGCCGCTGGATTTTGAAATGTTCAAAATCTTTTGGCGACACTGGTATGACACCGGCTGTCTCCGAAAAAATCGCCAAGTGGGACAGGCCCTTTAGTTTTCAGGGATCATTGGTTGGTGCAGACTCGGTGGTCAGAAGGGCCTATTTCCGCGCTGTAAACCTAAACTAAACCAAACTACTGGTGAGTAGATGGATATGGCCTCTCTGCTTCCAGTCTACTTCCTCTGGTTTGTCCATTTGATCTTCCTCTGTAGAAGTAGCCGTGGGACGAGACTAGGTCCCTCAGGCACCAACCTCCCTTCGTTCCTCCTTCACCCCAGTAAGACGGTGGGTGATTTGAAGGCCACTCATCTGCACAAAACCTAGCTTTAATGACTACCGCATAAGTGATGAAATATTGGTTACCACGTTCCATCGCTTTTCTTTCAGTCGCCAAATAAGCATTAAACAGATGGTAACTCAGCCAGTTACGCTCAGCTATCACAATGCAGCACTGTGGCACAGCTGGTAGAGCCGCTGCATCACAGCACCAGGGACCCCTGGTTTGATCCTAACCTCAGGTGCTTGTCTGTGTGGAGTTTGCACGTTCTCCTTGTGACCGCATGCGTTTCTTCTGGGTGCTTTGGGTTTCCACCCTCACCCCAAAGACGTGCGGGGGTTTGTAAGTTAATTGGTCTCTGTAAATTGCTCCTTGTGTGCATGAGAAAGTGGAATAACATGGGACTAGCGTGAATGAGCGATCGAAGGTTAGTGTGGACAGGTGGGCCGTGTGGACAGGTGGGCCGAATGGCCTGTTTCCTCGATGTGTCTCTAAACTAAATTAAACATGCAAAGCAGATATCAAATTATCGGCTAGTCCTTTGCAGGTGTTCACCTGAACGACACCCTCACACATGGGTAAGAACAGCAAGCAGTAAGAAGATGTCTTAATATTATCCCCCATTCCAGAACAAACAGGAGGCATCTTAGCAACTCAATGGAATAAATCCGCCTACGCCTCGGAGAAATCCTGTAAAATGGCTCAGAACCACCAAGGACATTTCTCACAGTGCTGCTTTTGCTAATTAAGAGATAAGCAGATAATACGGAGTTAAATAGTAGATTAATCTGTGTTAATAACTTCATGGATCCTTGCCATGGTGTAAAAATTAGACAGCGGGAAAGGTCACTTAAACCTCTTCCACTGCCTGCGATCATCTATTTATTAGCTTTGCTACATTCTCCTGATTACCTCTTGCATAAGAAGGACATAAAGCACAGGAGTAACTCAGCGGGTCAGGCAGCATCTGTGGAGGGAATGGACAGACAATGTTTCAGGGCGGGACCCTTCTTCAGCCTGGAAGATTCTGAAGGCTGTAAGGAGGTTGGAATGATAGTGACTGGCCTTCACATACTGGGCTAAGAAATCAATCAGAACCCTGTTAATGAGTGCACTCCATTTCAGTATGGGCCGTGTACTCCACTGGGGAGGTGCTGTATTGTGGATGTGATGATAAACAAAGAACCTGTTTGTACTATGAGCTGGACGCAAATTATCCCATAACCAATACCCAAATGTAGACACAAAATGCAGGAGCAACTCAGCGGGTCAGGCAACATCTCTAGAGAGAAAAGGAATTGGTGACATTTTGGGTTGAGACCCTTCTTCAGACTGTAAAGTCTTCAATGTGTCTGAAGAAGGGTTCCGACTCGAAACATTACCCATCCTTTTCATTCAGAGATGTTGCCTGATCCGCTGTGTTACTCCAGTTCACTTTGTGTCTATCTTCGGAATTAACCGGCATCTGCAGTTCCTTTCTACACACCAATATCAGATGTGGGCATCTAGAGCTGCTGCCTCACAGCACCAGAGAGGCAGGTTCAATCCTGGCCTTCAAGTCAAGTTGAGTTTATTGTCATGTGTACAAGTATGGTGAGGTACGGCAACAACCTTGCACGGTCATGGTGGCGCAGCGGTAGAGTTGCTGCCTTACAGCGAATGGAGCGCCGGAGATCCCGGGTTTGATCCCGACTACGAGTGCAGTCTGTACGGAGTTTGTACGTTCTCCCGGAGGGTTTTCTCCGAGATCTTCAGCTTCCTCTCACACTCCAAAGACGTACAGGTTTGTAGGTTAATTGGCATGGTAAATGTAAAAATTGACCCTAGCTACTGGAATTAGGGCTCAACACCCCCCTGTGTGTCTGGGCCCTGGACTTTCTCACCGCCAGGCCCCAGATAGTCAAGATGGGAGGGAATACATCGAAGTCCCTCACCCTGAGTACAGGATCGCCCCAGGGTTGCGTCCTCAGCCCCCTATTGTACTCCCTGTACACACATGACTGTGTGGCTAGGTTCAGCTCCAAATCAATAATTAAGTTTGCTGATGACACTGTGGTGGTGGGCCTGATCTCAGACAACGATGAGAAGCCCTACCGGGAGGAGGTGGCTGATCTAGCACTCTGGTGCCAGGACAACAGCCTCCTCTTGAACATCAAAAAAACTAAGGAGCTGATCGTGGACTTTAGGAGGGCACATCATCCGAGGACGTACATGCCATTGAGGATAAATGGGGATACTGTGGATAGGGTGAGCTGTTTCAAATATCTGGGAGTCCACATCTCTGAGGATATGACATGGACATCACACGCCGCAGCACTCGTGAGTAAGGCAAGGCAGCGCCTTTACAACCTCAGGCAATTGAGGAAATTCAGAGTGTCTCCGAGGATCCTCCAGTGCTTCTACTCAGCGGCTGTGGAAAGCATCTTGTCCAGAAATATTACCATCTGGTTTGGGAATTGCTCTGCCCAGGACAAGAAGGCTCTGCAGAGAGTAGTGCGTTCGGCCGAACGCACTATCGGAACTTCACTCGCCCCTCTGCAGGAACTATACATCAGGAGGTGCAACTCCAGAGCCAATAAAATCATGGGAGACCCATTCCACCCCTGCAACGGACTGTTCCAGCTGCTACGGTCAGGCAAACGCCTCCGTTGCCATGCGGTGAGAACAGAGAGGTTGAGAAGGAGTTTCTTCCCAGAGGTCATTAGGACTGTAAACTCCTATCTCACCAGGGACTAACTTTACTGAACGTTTTTCCTTCCACCCACAATATTTAATATGTAAAATAATATGCGATTGTGTTTATAGTTTGTTTGGTTGTTTGTTTGTTTGTTTGTCTTTTTGCACAAGGTCCGCGAGCATTGCCACTTTTCATTTCACTGCACATCTCGTATGTGTATGTGACGAATAAACTTGACTTGACTTGACTTGTCTAGTTGGTGTCGGATAGTGTCAATGTGCGGGGATCGCTGGTCGGCGCGGACCCGGTGAGCCAAAGGGCCTGTTTCCACGCTGTATCTCTAAACTAAACTATAACTAAACCAGCATCACAGGCACCTAGACTCAGACAATACACATAACATATATTTTCATACATAAAAATCACACGTATAATTTGCAAGTTTAACACAGTAAAAAGAAAGAAGACATTTAAAAAAAAAACATGACATTAATGCAAAATACAATCGGAGAGGGCAGCACAGTGGCGCAGCAGTAAAGATACTGGCTTACAGCTTTAAACTCAATGGGTTACTTGGGACATTTATTGCATTAATGTGTTGCATTTATAAGGAAGTGAATTCTGCCTATTTCAGGGTTAACATCCGATCTCTGCAAGTCTGGCACCATTAAAGTCCCAAGTGTGCCAGATTATTGGAGTTTTACTAAATCTAGTTATCTTCTGAGTTAGAGGCATAGAGTCGTACAGCACAGAAACAGGCCTATTGACCCAACTCGGCCATGACCACCATGATGTCCCATCTAAGCTAGTCCCATTTGTCCATGTTTGGCCCATATCCTTCTAAACCTTTCCTACCCATGTATCAATTACGGTGCAATACACATAAAATAATTTGCATTGCATTTGTATATTGACTTTTAAAATGTAATGTAATTTGACAAAGTTAATCATACTGCCTGCTTAAAGTATTTTGAAATTCATTATTTAGTTATTTATAATGCAAGTGATGAAGTGCTATTTTTTTTATTGTCATTTACAATATATTTAGTATATATATATATTTTTAAATTCTATTTTAGAAACAAGGTCATCTTAGGGTGGCAGGGTGGCGCAGCGGTAGAATTGCTGCCTTACAGCGCCAGAGATCCGGGTTTGATCCTGACCACTGGTGCTGTCAGTATGGAGTTTGTACATTCTCCCTGTGACCGCGTGGGTTTTCTCCGGGTGCTCCGGTTACCTCCCACACTCCAAAGACGAGCAGGTTTGTAGGTTAATTGGCTTGGTAAATTGTAAATTGTCCCTAGTGTGTGCAGGGTAGTATTGGTGTGTGGGTGACCGCTGGTCAGCGTGGACTCGGTGGGTCAAAGGCCCTGTTTCCACCCGGTATCTCTAAACTAAGCTCAAACTAAACTGAACACAATAAGTGGATGTAAATGAATTATGTTAATTAATCTGTTCCAGGTGCAAAAGAAAACGCATGGCAAAGCTGCTATTTAAATTTAGTTCACTGGATCACAAAACCAGAGCCTAGGAATGGTTCAGTTAGAGACAACTCAATTAAGCTATGATGTGTTATTTTTGTTGAATGTATTAAAAATGATCCATACCACCGAGGCACAAACAACACACATGCAAATCAATGCATTTCAATGGGATGCCATATTTGTCCTTTGCGATCTCGGTTTTCCCCCCAGATATTGGCATCAGCAGCAGGCTGTAGCTTGCAAAACCACCATGAATGCCTTTCTGTTCCAAAGCTTCAGCCCAGCGGTGGCAGCTGTGGCTCAGATGTAGCCCTCCCTCACCCCAGATGTCAGAGGGTGGCTCAGATGTAGCCCTCCCTCACCCCAGATGTCAGAGGGTTACTGGTTCAACTCCCACTCCAGACACACCAACATTCATTCCAGACCTGCCTTGCACAGCCTGAGGTTTTATCATTGTGTGCACAAGTAATAGGGTTATTGATTATTGAATTTTGTCCATTATATATTATCTGTGTGTATTATGTTACAGGCCATGCATTAAGAATTCTAAGCTGGAAAGGGTGCAGAGATGATTTACGAGGATGTAAAGCCTTTGTACAAGGAAGCCTCCCGGAAGCATAGCGAGCAGCAGAGGCCTTCCAGAGGCGTCGTGGCTGCCGCTGGAAAGCCGAGGCCGGAGCCTCATGGGTCGACGGAGCCTGCAGCTGGGGTCAGGGTCGGCGCCACGGAGGCATCCAGAGAGGACCCGGCAGTGCTAGTGGAGTGGTCGGTGCAGCGGTCGATGATGGTGCTGACCGACAGACGAGGACGGACACGTGGAAGTGAGGACGCCACTGCCGAGAGAAGGGACAAAGGGACAAAGGAGAACCCGGCGTGGGGGGACGGCCATGAGGGAGGGGGGGAGGGGGAAGAACAAAGGGGGAACAGGCGAGGGGGCGGTGGGGAGAATCTGTAACTGTGTAAGTGCCCTTTATGGGCAACAATTTGTATACCTTGGCATGGTATGCAAGCAAAGAATTTCACTGTGACTTATCACATGCGATACTAAAATAGTCTATTCTATTATTTTCTATTCAATTCTATTCTATTCTATTCTATTCTATTCTATTCTATGTTGCCAGGACTTGAGGACCGTGCTTTAGGGAATGGTTGGGCAGGCTAGGACTTTTATTCCTTGGAGTGCAGGCGGATGAGGGGTATTCTTGTAGAGGAGTATAAAATCATGAGAAGAATAGATAAGTCAAATTGACAGAGTATTTTACCTAGAGTAGGGGAATCAAGAACCAAAGAAAATAGGTTTAAGATGAGAGGAGAAAGATTTGACAATAGACAATAGATAATAGGTGCAGGAGTAGGCCATTCGGCCCTTCGAGCCAGCACCACCTTTCAATGCAATCATGGCTGATCATCCCCAATCAGTACCCCGTTCCTGCCTTTTCCCCATATCCCCTGACTCCGCTTATCTTTAAGAGCCCTATCCAGCTCTCTTGAAAGCATCCAGAGAACTTGCCTCCACCGCCCACTGAGGCAGAGAATTCCACACACTCACAACTCTCTATGAAAAAAAGTGTTTCCTCATCTCCGTTCTAAATGGCTTACCCCTTATTCTTAAATTTGATAGGAACCTGAGGGGCAACTTCTTCACTCAGTGGGTGGTTGGGATATAGAACAAGCTGCCAGAAGATGTAGTTGAGGCAGGTACTATAACAAATTTGAAAGTCCTTTGGACAGGTACATGGATAGGAAAGGTTGCGAGGAATATGGGCCTAATGTGGGCAAGTGGGTCTAACATAAATGGGGCACCTTGGTCAGCGTGGGTAGGTTGGGCCGAAGGGCCTGTTTCCGTGCTGTATGACTCCATGACTCTAATTTCATTGTTCTGTTACCAGTGCATATGACAATTAAACACTCTTGACTTTTGATAGGAGTTTATGTGGTATTCGTCAAAGAAATGTAAGAGCTCTCTCCTCATTCTTCTAGCCTTCATTTAACCCATCACCAAAGCCAACTCTAGTGCAAGCCAACACAATGTGCAGGGCAGTGTTGTGTGCAAGTTGTTTCCCATGTTTCCATACACTTGAAAAGTGATGAATTGTCTGAAGAATAATTTAAGCTTGTGCATCCTCCGCCATGAAACATATAGGATATAAGGAAGTTCTTCTTTTCACCTGCCTTGAGCTAATTCGTTTTTGAAAGGGTGCTTTTTCGAAAACCACACCTGCCAACTCTTAATGTTTCACATATCAGACCCTACTTATAGCAGGGCAAGCAGAACTATGCACAGCACTCCAAACGTGGCCTTACCAACATCTTGCACAGCTACAAAATGACTTCTCAATTTCTAGACTCAATACCCTGATTGATGAGGATTTTCTAAAGTGCACATGATTTCAGTGAAATCGACCAGTGTCACTCTATATTGTAGCAGCTCTGACCATGACTGTCCAACTCCTACACAAATGTCCACAAGCACAACCATAAACAACAGAAACTCTTCACGCCAAAACCATCTATTGATCAAGGCATGAAAATGAAACCAAGTCGCATGGAACAATCAAGGAAGAGAGTAGACACAGTGGTGAAGAACAATATAGGACAGCAAAGAAAATTCAATGTAAGTTTGGTGGGGGTAGACACAAATGCTGGAGAAACTCAGCGGGTGAGGCAGCATCTATGGAGCGAAGGAAATAGGCAACATTTTTTCTTCAGACCAAGATTTCGACCCGAATCGTTGCCTATTTCCTTTGCTCCTTAGATGCTGCCTCACCCGCTGAGTTTCTCCAGCATTTTTGTCTGCCTTCAATTTTCCAGCATCTGCAGTTCCTTCTTAAATAAGTTTGGTGGAGATTGGGTGGCATGGTGGCGCAAGTAGTAGAGTTGCTGCCTTACAGCGCCAGAGACCCGGGTTCGATCCTGACTACGGGTGTTACCTGTATGGAGTTTGTACATTCTCCCAGTGACCTCGTGGGTTTTCTCAAGGTGCTCCGGTTCCCCTCCCACACTTCCAAGACATGCTTCTATGAATTGTAAATTGTCCCCGGTGTGTAAGATAGTGTTAGTGTACTGGGTGATCGCTGGTCAGGATCGAACCCGGGTCTCTGGTGCTGTAGGGCAGCAGCACTACCGCTGCGCCGCCATGCCAGCCCAACTATCTCAACTGTCCTTGCCCTGCACCCATGCTACTCGACCCGTTGAGCTCCCCCAGCAGTTGCTCGTTGCTCCAGATTCCAGCAGCAGCAGTCGGTTGTGTGTCAAAAATAAATCTTCGTCGGAGCCAGGCCCCTCTAGTCATTTCCTGAGATGGACAGGGAATTCCTTTGAAACTATTTCTTCCATTGTGTTAATTAATTCATGAAGCTGTGGTGCAACCATACGTGGACACCAGTGATAGGATCTTGAACAAGAACAACATCCTCAGACTGGGTGCAATTTCCAAATCATTTGAACTTCCTGAGGAGCAGACCCTAGTGGCACATGGTGACAACGTTTATGAATTAAATGCAACCCTTTAGTTTATCCATGTTAAAAAAAATTGGCAGAGATGCCATACTTGAGTGGAGTTACCAGGAATAAGTGGTGAGATAATGGCTCAATGGAGTGGTCATGTTAGATGGGAGAGGGCACCACTCAATGGCATGGGTATGTTTCAGTTAGATTTTATTTCATTGTTTGCCACAATCCCGTCATCTTTATATTTCCATTTACAATTGCTGCACTTCCCACTTCAACCTGAAGGGTTGGCTCTTATTTTTCACACAGATGCGGGCGGCCATACCTATTGCTTGTCTCAAGCATTTTTTTGTTTTTTATTACAGATTTATACTGATGCGCGCACACACACACGCACACACACACACGCACACGCACACACACCCATGCACACACGCGGACTCATGCAGACACACACATGCTGGCAGACCCAGACATACACACACATGCAAACACACACACACATATGCAGAAACACACACATGCAGACATGCACACAGATGCACATACATGCAGACACACACTCACAGATGCAGAAACACACACACTGCACATGCAGAGAGACACACTCACACACACACACGCAGAGACATACACACATGTACACACATGCAGACACACATACACATGTACACACATGCAGATGCACACACATACACACCACACACACACAAACACACACAACACACTTTCCTCCCCTCCTACATTTCTCCGCAACTTCAAACCAGTCAACCTCCAACTTCCCCAAAACTTTTGAAAAACCATTGACCGGAACGATCCTCTCAGTATTTGTTGCTCGGTTTTTATTTCCGTGACTGAAACCTAGATCCATATTGTTGGAAAACACCCCGAACGATTTTGCAAGAGTTTTTTATGAATGAAGAAAAAGTTGTTGAGCCTTAGAGCTGAGTGTTCCGATTGGGGACCCATGTGGAGAACATAAGGAAAGTAGTGAGATGAGGAGATTTAGTAGAAGATGCCACAGGAAGGGTCAGTCAAAACCTGCAAATAATTAGGAAAGCCAACAGAATGTTATTGTTTGTCGTAGAGTCAGTCATACAGCAGGAAACAGACCTTTTGGCCCAGCTTGCCCTTACTGACTAAAATGCCGCATCTTTCATTGTTCGTTCTCCCCGTGACCTATGTGGCTTTTCTACGGGGAGTCTGGTTTCCTCTCATATTCCAAACAGGTTGGTACAGGTTTGCGGGCTAATTGGTTTGGAAAATTGTAAATTGTCCCTAGTGAGTGCAGGATAGTGTTAGTGTATGCAGATCGCTGGTCGGCATGGACTCGTAGGCGTTTTCGTACTGTATCTTTAAACTAAACTAAATCCACACTTGTCCTATTTACCCACATTTGGCCCATATCCCTCTAAACCTTTCCTATCCACGTACCTGGCCAAGTGTCTTTTTAAATGCTATTATAGTACCTACTTCAATTTACTTCCTAGAGGAGCCAGGCTGATCATCTCTTCATGGCAGAAGGTCACCCCTGTCGTGCCGCGGTGATACCTGACGGCAGGCCTGGCTGGCCCGCCTGGAGTGGAGTGAGTGGGAAGGAGGGGTGGTAAGCAGAACGGCTGCGGGAGGCAGTGCCCTACCTTGATGGTGGAGTGGGCCATTGGAGGCCCTGCATCTGCCTGGGGCTTGGCTGGACCGTGCGCTGCTCCACGAGGGCGAGCCCGTGTGCCGGATGCGGTCTGCAATAATGGAGCAGCGGTGGCGGACACCACATCTACACTTGGCCAGGCCGACCCTGACACGCCACCAGGACAATGGGCCATCATGTTCAGGCCAAAAACCCTGCACTTACAATGTAGCCAAAAACTGTCTACAGTCGACAGAGTTTACTACTGCTATACACTTGCATTGTTTCTGAGATGCTTATCTAAGAGGTGTCTGCAGTATCGTGTTTCTGTAATAGATGAACCATACATTCATTGTGTGGGATCAGACTGAAGGTGCGTGCTAGCAACGTACAGCATTTAGTTTAGTTTAGTTTAGTTCAGTTTATTGTTACGTATACCAAGGTACGGTGAAAAGGTTTTTGTTGCATGCTAACCAGTCAGTGGAAAGACTATACATAATTACAATCGAGCCGTCCAAGTGTACAGATTCGTGTTAAAGAAAACAATGTTTAGTGCAAGATAAAGTCCTGTAAAGTCTAATTAAAGATAGTCCGAGGGTCTTTAATGAGGTAGATAGTAGCTCAGGACTGAGGACCCAGCGTGGGGGGGACCATGAGGGAAGGGGAAGAACAAAGAACAATGGAGGTCTTGGCGTGGGGATGGGGGGGGAGATGCCGTGAGGGCGGGGGGTGCCATGACGGAGGGTGGGGGGGAGGGGGGGAGGGGGAGAACAAAAGTGGACCTGACGCGGATAAGTGCCCTGTTGTGGTGACTACTCGAATACCTTGGGTCTGCCAGTAAAGAATTTCACTGTGAATTGTCACACCTGACAACAAAGTGTTCTTTCATTCTCCAGCTGTTTGTAGGATGGTTCAGTTGCCTGATGGTAGCTGGGAAGCTCCAATGCTAGCCTCATCTTTTCCACAGAAACTTTGCTCTGGTTTCACTTGCTCCATGCCCAGTCCTTCCTCCAACTGATGTGTTATACCATGGAACACAAATAGGATCTTGTTCCCATTCAAATCAGTTTTTAATAGTGGGGGGATGAAAACAAGGTCACACTGTCTACACTTCTCTGAAAGGGCTGCTACAAATAGCAACGTTTATCCATTGTCTTGTGAACTGTGTGCAAGCTCCAGGCTAGTTTTATCAACCTAGAATGAACAGGACAGTATGCCCACTGTTTGAGATGCCTTCAGAAAAGGCCTCAAGAAAACGGCTTAACACAAAAAAAAAAGAATAATTATAGCAACAACTGGAGTCATTCACCATTCACTCGGGAGACGTGCAATCACCGACAGACAACTATGTGTAAAGCCTGTGAAAGAAGTTGCCAATTTTAGCTATCCTCCTGTGTGCAGATATTGTGGCTGTGAAAGGAATTCTTAGCCTCCTCTCCCCAGAGTTAGGCAATATTAGCTTCATACAACAGAGAAACAGGCCCTTTGGCCCAACTCATCCATGTCAACATGCCTCATCTAAGCTAGTCCCATTTGCCTAAATCCCCCTGTAGATTGGTTTATGCATGACAACCAATCATATATAGGTTAGCATCACTAACCCCACCTTACTGTATCATTTATATTAACACCCACTTCCTGCACTGCTCAGCTCGGATAGCAGTCAGGATGCTCTGACAACTAACAATCTACTGTACTGCTAAAGTCTGCATACTGATTAAAGATGATCTTGGATTACATGGCGTGTATATCTCTTGTTTACATGGTGTCAGAAGTGGGATAGTGGCAGAGTTCAAATATTTCGGATTGATGCACAGGCGGATTTCATTTTTATCCTTCTTGAGAGTAGCAACCATGGTGGACACCCAATCAGTGGGCTCACTGACTTCTTCAAGCACGCCCAAGGAGACCATGTTTTTTTAAAACTCAGATTCAACCCTGTCCTTCAAGGCATGTGACACACGGTGTGGTGCACGAACGACAGGGACCACGCTGGGGTCGGTAGATATCTTGTAGGTCACAGGCAGCTTGCCTAGTTTGTCATCGAACAGATCGGGGTATTCTCTTAACGGGTCCATTGATATCAGCAGCTTGTGGACCGTGTTGTCAAAGGAAATCAGCCCCAGATCCTGGCACCATGGTTGCCCAACAGAGTCACAGAGTTAGAGTTCAAGACATAGGAGGTCAGATTCCTTCTGGTTTTTCTCAGCACATATTTAAAAGTGACCCTTCCCAGTGGAACCAGCATCCCCTTTCCTTTCCTACACATGTACCTGTTCAAATGTATTTTACATTTTCTTACTGTATCTGCCTACCAACCTACTATACCTACCACCCTCTGAATGAAAAGGTTGTCCCTCAGACTCCAATTAAAACTTTCCCCTCTCATCTTAAACCTAGTCCTCTTGCTCTTGCTTCCTCTACCCTGGGGAAAAGACTCCATGCATCTACCCTATCTATTCCCCCCATGATTTTATACACCTCTATAATATCACCTCACCTTCCTGCGCTCCAAGAAGTATAACCTTAACTTACCCAACCACTCCCTATAGCTCATGCCCTGGAAATCTGGTATCATCCTGGTAAAACATTCTCTGCATTCTTTGCAGGTTAATGAGATCCTTCTGATAGCATGGTGACCTAAATTGAATACAATGCTCCAAATGCAGCCTCACCAACATCTTGTACAACTCTAACATAATGTCCCAACTCAGTACCCTGACTGATAAAGACCAATGTACCAACAGTTTTCTTCGCCACCCATCTACCTATGAAGCTACTTTCAGCGAACTATGTACGTGTACTCCTAAATCCTCTGCTCCACAACACTCTGCCCTGGTTTGACTTCCCAAACCCTCACAGTTATCTGAATTAAACTCCACTTGCCTTTCCTCAGCCCACTTGCCCAGCTGATCAAGATCCCCACAGGCAAAGTATTGCCTTCATTACTTGGAAAAATGAAGCATTCAATTCTGCTAATCAATTCTGTATTAGCTACAAGGAAAGGTTGGACAAACTCGGATTGGTTTCTCTGGAAACGTTTAAAGGAGATGTAACAGAGGATGTTTGGTAGACACAAAAAGCTGGAGTAATTCAGCGGGCCAGGCAGCATATCTGGAGAAAAGGAATGGGTGACATTTCGGATTGAGACCCTTCTTCAGACCTGGAACACAGTGCCAGGGGTGGTGGTGGAGTTTCAGAGGCTTCTGGACAGGCAAACAAGATACAGAATAACTCAGCGAGTCCGGCAGCATCTCTGGAGAACATGGGCAAGTGATGTTTCCGGTCGGGACCCTTCTTCTGACTCCAGGCGCATTAGATGGGCAGATAGATATGCAGGGAATGGATATGGATCTTGTGTAGACTGAGAGGTTTAACTTGGCATCATGTTTGGCATAGACAATTTTGGGCCGAAGGATCTGTTCCTGTGCTGTACAGTTCTATGTTCTATTACTTCCCTTAGAATTACAGTAAAACAGAGGTGACGTGAGGTAGGAACTAAACAAGTATCTTGCTTCGTGCTCAGGATATGTTCCTTGGAATGAGAGAGTTGGTGCCAAGAGAAATGATTCCAGCATTATATGCAGACAGGGGAGTCTCCGACAACGACACTCACGCCAGCGACTCACAGGTAGAGGAAGAGTGTGGTAGCGTGTCTGTGTCAGATGATTCAATTATACTTTTTGTCACATGTACACTGGTTTTGCATACAACCCGGTAAAATCATACAGCAGATCACACCTATGAGGTAGTTTAGCTTAGTTTAGTTTAGTTTAGAGATGCAGCACGGAAACAGACCCTTCGGCCCACCGAGTCCGTGCCGATGAGCGATCCCCGCACATTAATACTGCCCGACACACACTAGGGCCAATTTACATTCACACCAAGCCAGTCAACCTACAAACCTGTACGTCTTTGGAGTGTGGGTGGAAACCGGAGCAAAACCCACGCAGGTCACGGGGAGAACGGACAAACTCCCTGCAGACAGCACAGTCAGGATCCAACGTGGGTCTCTGGTGCTGTAAGACAGCAACTCTACCACTGCGCACACCATGCCATCCCTAGACACGAGTCCACAGGAGTCACCACGTTTTGGTGCCGACAAAGTTACAACCGTTCACCGAACAGAACGTGGCCGTAGGGCAGGAGAGCAGCAGGATTCGGAGAGGAGGGGCAGGGAGAAAGGGTCTCACACTCCCATCAGAGAGAAGAGAAGAACTTCTCCAAAGCAGGCAGAGGCGGACTGTCCATACAAGGGGAGGAAACAATTATTCATTGCGGGAGTACAGGGAAGGCCAGGTGGGATTCCTACCAATCCATCTCACACCCCAAGCAGATGTCTCCTGTACAGTACAGCGAGTTATATGCCTGTGAGGGTGTGGGCAGGAGAAAACTGTAACAGCAGTAGAGTTGCTGCCTTACAGGGACAGAGACCAGGGTTCGATCCTGACTACGGGTGTTGTATGTACAGAGTTTGTGCGTTCTACCTGTGACTGCATGGGTTTTCTCCGGGTGCTCCGGTTTCTTCCCACACTCCAAAGACATGCAGGTTTGCAGGTTAATTGGCTCCTGTGTCACCCTCTGCTAGCAAAGGATAGTTCTTGACTCATGTCCTTCACTCCCGCTTGGTCTCTGTCTGACAACAGACATTCCTTTTGTCCGCCACACCTGCCCTCCACTAAGTTAATGTGGACGGTGCTGACACCTGGGGTCCAAGCCGTGCCTGGGCAGTGAAAGATGCCTCACATGCTAAAGGTCAGCTGTGTCTGTGGAAGAGACTGTGGTTCCCACATTGGCCTCATCGGTCACCTCAGAACCCCCTAGAGTGTAAACAATTTGTCCTCGTTCATGACGTTAGTGTCCAGAGGCCCAAAGAGAAGTTAATGTTGAGAGTCACAGACTCAGAGTCACACAGCCCAGAAACAGGTCCTTCAGCCCATGCTGACCAAGATGCTACACTAGTCCCACCTGCCAGTGTTTGCCTCTAAACCTTTCCTATCCATGCACCTGTCCACATGTCTTTTGATTTATACTGTACCTGCCTCAACTATCTCCTCTGGCAGCTCTTTCCATATATCCACCAAAGAGAAGATAGTGTCCGGAGTGTTTGACTGTTGTCAATTAAATTCAAGTAACTAAAATCAACAGCACTGCAGCTCTTTCCATATCACCACTGCATAGCCCAGACTTTACAATGGGATATGAACACATGTGACATTCAGTGTAAAGGATGGGTATTACCAACTGACCCAAGGCTGATCACACCACACAAACCAGTCCCCCACCCCATCAACTTCATCTGTACTTCATACTGCCTCAGGAAAGTAGCCAACATTATCAAACAGACAAAGAGAACTGCAGATGCTGGAATCATGAGCAAAACACAAAGTGCTGGAGTAACTCAGAGGGTCAGGCAGACATGTGGAGTGAATGTATAGGTGGTATTTTGGATCTGGACCCTTCTTCAGAGCCATTATCAGGGACTTCTCTCATCCCCGTCATTCTCAACCTCCCCTCTCCCATTTTGGCACGATATACAACAGCTTGAAAGCACATACTCAACATTTGCAAGATTCAAGATTTTGATCGGCATCTCCAAGATTCAAGAACCTCTTCTTCCCCGCAGTGATCAGATTCTTGAATGGACTTCCCATTAGCTACCGATGAATTCTTGATCTTCCAATCCACCTCATTCTGCCCCTTGCACTTTTTTAGAATCTGCACTTTCTCTGTAGCTGTGACACAATATTCTGCACGCAACCAAAATGCACTCGGCCATGAAAACAAAGGTATAAAATGTGCATATTCGGCATCAAATACAAATCAAATACTTTGTCAACTATACCAATTTTCATTTTTTTAAATTTTAAACCTTGACCCTTAAAGCTCTAGTATTTGATATTTCCATCCTGGGATGTAAGTTCTGTCTGTACATCCTATCTATGCCTCTTATAATTTTATATACTTCTATCACGCAATCTCCTTACAATTTAGACATTAGGGATACAACATGGAAACAGGGCCTTTGGCCCACTGAGTCTGCACCAACCAAGTATCATCCATACACTAGTTCTATCCTACACACTGGGAACAATTTACAGAATCCAATTAACCTACAAACCTGCATGTCATTGGAGTGAAGGAGGAAACCAGAGCACCCAGAGAAACCACCTCTGTACAGACAGCACCCGTGGTCAGGATTGAACCCGGGTCTTTGTCGCTGTAAGGCAGCAACTCTACTGCTGCACCACTGTGCCGTCCCTTATTACAGTTTTCTGAATTATTCTGCCCACAGCCTCACAGGCATGTACATCGCTGTACTGTGCAGGAGACGTCTGCTTGGGATGTGAGCGGCAATGGTAGGAATCTCACCTGACCTTTCCTGTACGCCTGCAGCGAAGAATTGCTTTCTCCCCTTGTATGGACTGTCTGCCTCTGCCGACTCTAAAGAAGATTTCCTCCTCTCTCAGACGGGAGTTCTCTGAGACCCTCTCTCACTGCTCCTCCTCTCCGAGTCCAGCTGTTCTCCTGGCCCTACGACTACGTTGAGCCACTGTGCTGCCCAATGCACAAACAACAAGGTAACATGGGTCACCCAGAAAACTACATCTGAAAGCTTTGTGTTTACAAAAGACGCCCCCCCCCCCCCCCCCCTTACCTGACAACCTTCCTTATTCTTCTCCAGACCCTTTAGGTGATTCAGTCATGTGTGGCACCTCCACATCTAACCGCGCCACACAATGCACAGGCATTCTCAACAACTTTACCTTCATCTATCAGCTGTCACCTGCACCACTATGTACGGAGTCTGCCTGCATTTCCGCTGGATGAGCATCACTAGAAAGCAATGGTCTTGTTTTGGATTTGGGGGAAGGATTGCGTTAGGAATTAATTTGGATTTATTTTCGAGGTCACCCCTCCTCCCTTACCTTGGGTTACCACTGATAAGTGATTCAAGTCCAGGTGGGCTCAGGAACATTGTCAGATGTCGGACGGCAGAGCACATATATTTACTCGGAATCTGAATGTGGGACCACACTCTTTGTGAGAGAGATTAGACATCAGTTGCTCGCACTGAGTGTTCACGACAACATAAGCCAATGACTACACTAACCCCCCGACATTCAATTCCGTTGACGTCAGTGGAGCCGATGGTGTGGTGGATGGTGCAACCAGTCAAATATGAATTTAGAGTCATAGACTCATATAGCACGGAAATAGGCCTGTCGGTTCAACTCGTCCATGCCGACCAAGATGCCCCATCTAAGTTGGTCCCATTAGCCTGCACTTGGCCTATACCGCTCTAAACATTTCCTATCTATGTACCTGTACAAGTGTCTTTTAAATACAGTTGCAGTACCTGCCTCAACTACCACATTTGGCAGCGCATTCCATATACCCACCACCCACCTGGTAAAAAAGTTGCCCTTTGGATGTGGAGAGGACATTTCCACTAGTGTGAGAGTCTCCCACTAGACTCTTCCATTAGTGGAAACATCCTCTCCACATCCACTCAATCCAAGCAAGAGGTGGTTTTCTCAAATAGGCAGCAAAATTTTATAAAAGAAACCCTGAGCAATAAATAACTATTTAGAAAAATTGTCAAGGTTTATTTACAATGTATATCAGACGCTGTGCCAGGGATCTTATGTTTCAATCCCGTTCTGAATTACACTCTCTGTGCAGTCCCTAGGGATGTCAATTTTCCTAGTGAGATTTCATCATAAATTCAGAGAACTGAAATATAAATATACTCTTTTCCTCCTCCAGCTAGCAATGACTTATCTCCATCGTCGAAGTGCCTCGGGCACTTGAGCGTACAGAGAAAAATTTAGAAGAGACAGATAAAAGAGAGATAGAGAGATAAAGAGATAGAAAGATAAAAAGAGAGTGAGGTGAAGCGAGAGAGCAAGGGAGAGAGAGAGAAGGGGGCGGAAAGATGTAAGTGAGATATATGTGGAATAGGATGGCCTAGGTCAATATCTCTAGACTCCCTCTCCCCTGACTCTGTCTGAAGAGGGGTCTCGACCCAAAACGTCACCCATTCCTTCTCTCCAGAGATGCTGCCTATGCCGCAGAGTTACTCCAGCATTTTGTGTCTATCTTTAGCCAAACCCATTGACAGACTGTGACAAGCCGTCAGCAGTGATACAAGTCAGGATCAGGGGCTTTGCATGCACGCAGCCACAAGCATGTGAATGCACCCTGTCTAATGAGTGCCCACATCTGAGGCACTTCAAGAGGGGCCTCACAGCTGAGGTCTGGCCAAAGGAAGGCAAGCCCAAGCAAAGTCTAATCCTGCAGCATAGCCCACGTAATCAAAGGCACAATCACAGCTCTCCCAGCTCCAGTTAGACTTCAAACAAAATGTCCGACAAGAAAAGATTCCATCAGAGAGAAGACTACCTCCCTACCGTACCGACACCACAGCCGTCTCTTTATGCACCCAGCTCACGGTAATGGTTTCACCGCCAACCCCACCCAACCCGTACCGAAGTGGCAATGGTCAAAGAGGCAAAGGTAGATAAAAATGCTGGAGTAACTCAGCGGGTGAGGCAGCATCCATGGAGCAAAGGAATAGGTGACGTTTCAGGGCTAGACCTTTCTTCAGACTGATGTGGGTGTGGGGGGGGGGGGGATGAAGAAAGGAAGAGGCGGAAGCAGTAGGCTGTGGGAGAGATGGGAAGGGGAGGAGAAAGAAGGAGAAAGCAAGGACTACCTGAAATTGGAGGAGTCAATGTTCATACCGCTGGGGTGTAAAGTATCCATGCGAAATATGGGGTGCTGCTCCTCCAATTTGCAGTAGGACTAACGCTGGCCATGGAGGAGGCCCAGGACAGAAAGGTCGGATTCGGAATGGGAGGGGGAGTTGAAGTGCTGAGTCACGGGAGATCAGGTTGGTTATTGCGAACTGAGCGGAGGTGTTGGGCGAAGCGATCGCTTCACTTTGATTTAGGTTGGGTTGGGGACAGGAGATCGAAATAAAGAGTGTAGGAAGGAACTGCAGATGCTGGTTTATACCGAGGATAGACACAACATTCTGGAGTAACTCAGCGGGTCAGGCAACAGCTCTGGAGAAAAGGAATAGGTGACATCTCAGGTTTGAACCCTCCTTCAGATTGAAAGATAGAGAAGACCAGAACCGTTTTTTCCCCTTGTTTTGTTCTGGCCTTCTCTACCTTTCAGTCTGAGGAAGGGTTCCAACCCGAAATGTCACCTATTCCTTTTCTCTAGAGATGCTGCCTGGCCCGCTGAGTTACTCCAGCATTCTGTGTCTATTTTCGATCGAAATAAAGAGTCTGACAATTTAACAAATGTTTACGACTCAATGTACCTTTGAAACCTCAACGTATAAATATACTCTTTTCCTCCCTCAGCTGGCATTGACTTATCCAGCTTCACAAGTGCCTCTGGTACTTTAGCGTTTGACATGTGTGAGCCTAGACATTAATAGCAGGTAGTTCCACAATGGGTTGGCAGGGGACAATCCTGGCTAGGCCTGATTCTGCCCTGACTCAATGTCTGAGAATCCCTTTCTTCCAGCGGAAAGCAGTGGCTATTTGCTTTTGTTAAATTCAAATGCAAACGAACTTTAGCTCAAGAAATTCTATATTTAAACACAAAGTGCAGGAGAAACTCAACTGGCAGCATCTGTGGAGGGAATGGAAAGATGTTTCGGGAGAGGTTGAGTAGGCTGGGATCCTATTTATCGGAGCTCAGGAGAAAGAGGAATGATCTTATAGAGGTGTATAAAATCATGAATAGATCAGGTAGATGCACAGAGTCTCTTACCCAGAGTATGTGAATCGAGGACCAGAGGACATAAATTTAACAGGAATCTGAGATGTTACCTTTTCACCCAGAGGGCGGTGGGTGAATGGAACAAGCTGGATTGGGCTGGTTTGGATGGATATGGGCCAAACACAGGCAGGTTGTACTAGTGTAGCTGCGGCATATTGGCCAGTGTGGGCAAGTTGGGCTTAAGGGCCTGTTTCCACGCTGTATCACTATGACTCTATCCATTCTTCAGAAGAAGATCCTTCCATTTCTTATTCAGTCTAAAGGAGGGTCCCAACCCAAAACATCATCTGTCCATTCCCTCCACAGATGCTGCCTGACCCAATGAGTTCATTCAACACTTTGTGTTTGGCTCATGATTCCAGCATCTGCAGTATTTTGTTTTGATTGGATAGCATACAAACATAAGCTTTTCACTCTACCTCAGAACACGTGACAACAAGGAACAAAACTAAATTCTGTAGAAACACAGAACTGCAGAGGCTGGTTTACACAAAAAGGCACTAAGTGCTGGAGTAACTCAGCTGTTCAGGCAGTATCTCTGGAGAACACCAACCGGTGATATTTCTGGTCAACGCCTTTCTTCAGACCCTTCTGCAGTCTCTTTTACCTCTGTATCTTAGAGACGAGCGGCCCCAGGCTACTCAAGCAGATGGGAGGATACCTCAGATAAGCAGTGCATTAATGGCACAGAAGTTCAACCAAGAGGCTATATCAGATCTTGATCTGCAGATCAGTGGGCGTGTAAACATCAAGCTTCCTGTTTGCTTCGACCAATCTACCTGACACATTGCTAACAACTCTCTTATTTGTGTACAAAGATAACAGTGTTGGCTGGAGGCACACAAGATACAGGTCTACCCAGCACGTAGACTGATCAAATCTGGCAACAATCTGAAAATCACCGCTTTCACCACAGGCATTCAATATAAGAAACCAAACAGTGGTCCAGGTTATCTGACGGAGACGCGATAATGGTCAAAATGCTGTCTTCATGAAAAGTCTTTTGAATAAAGTTGATCTGCTTTTATTCTCCTGGAGTTTAGTTTTGTTTAATTCAGAGGTACGGCAACGAAACAAGCCCTTCATCCCACTGAATCCACACCGACCATCCATCACCCTGGCACACTAGATCTATGCAATTCCACTTTTTCATCCATTTCCCCACAAACTTGGGCTAATTTATAGAGGCCAATTGATCTACAAACCCGCACGTCTTTGAGATGTGGGAAGACTCTTGCAAACCTGGAGGAAACCCACACGGGCACAGGGAAAAAGTGCAAACTCCGCATAGATAGCACCTGAAGACCGGATCGAACCCGGGTCTCTGACATTGTGAGGCAGCAGTTCTACCAGCTGAGCCACTGTGTAACATCTTAAGATAAAGAGCATCTGATTGAATTCTGCTGACAGGAAGGAAATCATTGGATGAAAGTGCTGAAGTAGGAAGAGTGTGATGTTCTCGACCCATAATGTTACCTTTAGACTTTTGACCTTTAGAGATACAATGTGGAAACTGGCCCTTCAGCTCGCCAAGTCTGTGCGGACCAGCAATCACCCCATATACTGGCACTATCCTACACACTAGGGATCATTTATAATTTCCAGAAGCCAAGTAATGTACAAACCTCTACGAATTTGTAGTCCAGGTGGAGGCAGTGTGGGAGGACACCGGAGAAACCGGAGAAACCCCACACGGCCACAGGGAAAATGTACAAACTCCGTACAGACAGAACCCATAGTTAGGATTGTACCCGGGTCTCTGGCACTGTAAGGCAGCAACTCTACCACTGCGCCACTGTGCCAATCTGTCAACTATCCATGCTAAGTCTGAAGAAGGATCTCAACGTGAAACATCATCTATGCATGTTCTCCAGAGATGCTGCCTGACCCACTGGCCTCTGGCATAGAGATTCACCGTCCTCTGCATGAAGACATTTCTTCACAACTGTCCAAAATGGCCTAATCTTTGATTATAGACCTCAGCCTGAAACACATTGTTCCTTACTCCAGCCTATCAGGCCTCTTTGCATAAGTTAGCTCATTCTTCTAAACTCAAGGTTTATAGGCCTAATCTATCTAAAGTCTCCTCATGTGACACAATCCATACCCTTGCCATACTTTCTCCATCATTTTCTAGGTAAGGAGACCAAGGGTGCTACCTCAACCCCATTGTGGAAATTGGACTCAGTCTCCGGAACTGATATGCTACAATGCACATGATCTTATAGAATCATGAAAGAAATAGATCAGATAGATGCACAGCATCTCTTGCCCAGCGGAGGAAAATCGAGAACCATGGTGTTTAAGGTGAGTGGGGAAATATTTAATAGGAACCCGAGGGGTAGCCTTTTCACACAAAGAGTGGTGGGTGTATGGAACGAGCTGCCGGAGGAGGTAGTTGAGGCAGGCACTATCACAATGTTCAAGAAACATTTGGACAGGTACATGGATAGGACAGGTTTAGAGGAATATGGGCCAACTGCAGGCAGGTGGAACTAGGGGCAAAAGGCCTGTTTCCATGCGATATGACTCTACGATTCTGTAATGCTGAGAACAATATTCTGCACACTGTATCTCCCCCTCTGGTTTACCTCTTGGGTTTAGCCTGATTGTATTTATGTATAGTATTATCTGATTTGATTGGATAGCATGCAAAACAAACATTTCCACTGCATCTCGGTACACATGACAATAATAAACATAAGCCTAAATCTGTGCATGGATTGTCGACTGTCAACTAGAGTACTGTATGCAATTCTGGATACCACATAACAGCAAATGTGACACATGTGACAGTGCCGGATTGGGTGCAGAGGAGAATCACAAGGGCAAGGCCTGGGACTGGAGCATTTCAGGTATGAGTGGCGAGGTCTGTTTTCCCTGGAGGAGAGGAGGTTTTGCAATGATTCAATGCTACTTTATTTATCACACAGTGAAATTCATATTTGTATACAGTTTGGGTCAAGTGTCACTATACATAAGAACTTAGATACCTTAGATAAGCATCTCAGATGCAGTACAAGTGTACAGCAGTAGGACACTGAGTCAGTGCACAGAGGCTCCAGTTTTTGGCGCCATTTTCAAGTCCCAGATGTGAAGAGAGGACATGACTGCGGTAAATAAAATTGTATGAGTAATAGATAGCATATATTGCAGGAAACTTTCCTGCATATCAAAACTAGACGCCATAGATTTAGCGTAAGGAGTTACAGATTTGGAATGGATCGGAGTGAGACCATTTTCACTGAGAGAGAGAGAGAAGACAGAGAGGGAGAGAAAGAGAGACGGAGAGAGAGGGAGAGAGGGGGGGGGGGGGGGCGGGAAGAATGCAGTTCAGATTTGTTGCAGAGAAATGAAACCAAATGAAAAGCATTGGAAATAGCTTGCTGATCAGGCTGATCTGTTTGTGGAGAGAGAAAAATTGGCTTGCTATTGCAATGGAGGTATCACTAACTCAGTTGGTCTCCCTCCATTAATGCTGTCTGATCTGATGAGGATTTTCACCATTCCCTTTTAGACTCCAGTTCACTGCAACATCTCTCTTTCTCTCTCTATCTCCCTCACCCCCTCCGTCTCTCTTTCTCCATAACTCTCTTCCCCCATCCATCTTCTTCTCCCCCCCCCCCCCCCCCCCCCCCCTCCCTGGTCTCACACTGAAAATGGTCCTGCTCAGATCCCTCCAAATCTCTAATGGGCCTGTCCCACTTAGGCATCTTTTTAGGCGACTGCAGGAGACTATGCGGTCGCCACATGGTCGCCACATGTTCGCGGGTAGTTGCCGGGGAGTCGCCTTCATGGTCGTGAGGAGTTCCTGCATTCTGGGAACTAGTCGCGGCCTCATTATGGTCGCCGCAAAGTTTTCAACATGTTGAAAAATTAGCGGTGACCAGAATGAAGCCGCTATGTAGAGTAGCAAGAATTCTCGTGCCGCAGGTGGGTTGCCAGAGGTCCTAGTGGGTTGCCAGGAGGTTGAAGGTTCTCTTAGGTTGTAGTCGGTGCTGACCGGTGAATTTCATTGGCTCATTAGTAAACAAAACGTAAGCAGTCGTTTTCAGAACCAAGGATAACCGACCGGTAATGTTAATGTCCGCCAATCTTCACAGTTGGTGAACTTTTAATGTCCTCTGGCTTCTTAAAAGTTGTCTCCACTCCTTCTCCCCGTTTATTCCCCTTCTCCCCCCCCCCCCCTCTCCCCCCCCTCTTTTAAAGGACTTACGGTACACTGTGCTTCAGCCGTCTTAATTACAACGCCAACCTTCCTGTCCATCGCAGTGTGCGTCTGTATCACCTTGGCTTTGCACCGTGTGAATTTCACTCAGACAGCGCTCCCCCTGCTTGTCCTGTCCCCTGCCTGCATAACGGGCTGGTGAAGGAAGCGAAGTGTGTGTGTGTGTGTGTGTGTGTGTGTTTGTGTGAGTGTTTCACTCTGACAGTTGCCGGTTTTTCAGGCGACTGCCGGCATCTTGACAGTCGCCTGAAAAATCACCTGTTGGACAGGGGCATAAGTCTAATGTTATTTCCAACATTTTCTGTTCTTCTTCCACATTCATTATTTTCCCCTTATCTATTTTACAAGTCACATCCTAAACAAACTCAACAGGCAGATTAGTCAAATGTGACTTTTCTTTCATTAATCCATGCTGTCTCTGCTTAGTCTATTAGTTCTTTCAAAGTGTTTTGTTATTAAACCCTTCATTAAATGTTCCAGCACTTTCCCTACCACCAATGTTAAGCTAACAGGTCGATAGTTTCCTACATTTTCCTTCCCTCCTTTCTTAACTAGCAGGTTATTTTTAGTCAGGCATGTGCCATCAGGGTAGGCAAGGTAGGCACTGCCTACCCTGACTAAAATTATCAAATGATAATTATTAAATATAAATAGTAAAGGCACGGGAGAATTATGCCTACCTAAGAGATCGATCTCTTAGGTAAGCATCTCTTAAGTAAGCATAATTCTCCGTGCCTTTCATGCGCAGTACATGTAATACACGAAAGTCGAGGTGCCGTCGACGCTGCTTCAAGCCGTCAATTTCAAGGGGAGCTGAAGGCAGCTGAAATTTTGCCTTTGCAGCGTGGACTGCGTACTGCGCAGGTGCAGCAGCCTACTGCGCATGCGTAGCGTAAGTTTCTTGGCGGGTTATTCAAACATGGATTGTCATTATCTTAAGAGTATCTTAAGAAACAAAGAGAGAGGAATGGAGTTTGTGTACAAATAACGTGGTATGTAAATTTCTTTGAGCTAGATGTTTATAAATACCGTATTTCCCGGCAATGAAGACGCTATTTTTTACCCAAAGATAAGGCACGAAAATGTACCTGCGTCTTGGAGGCCGAGGGTTGTTAGCCAAGAAAGATGGACTTTGTTTCCCTCAGTACAGCAACATCAAGAATCATGTTGCTGCAGTGAGGGGTAACCAAGTCTATCCCTCATTGCTAGCTGCCGATGGGAAGCAGCTGTAAAGTGGAAGCGGCTGTAAAAGGACAGCGCTGCTGGGGGCGAAGAGTTCCCTTCCCAGCGTGTGGGGAGTTTAGCCAGGGGTAAACTTGCGGGGGGGCAGGAGCGTTGAGAAGGAGGGGGTTGGCGATCATGCCAGCAACCAGCTCAAGAGCGGGTCAGCGGGCGATGGATAACAAGACAGCTGGCGGTGGAGCTTACTCCATGAATCAGTGCGACTAACCTCAATTGATTCCTTGTTTGCGCTGACATAGGAGCGTCCACTGCCCACTGTCCTGTTATTTATCGCCCGCTGACCCGCTCCGCTCTATGATCTTTGCTCATGAGCTGGTCCCCTCACTGTTCAGACGGAGTGCACTGCCAGAGGTGAGGGGGCCGGCAGAAGGCGCTGAGGTCCCGGCAGCCGCTCGCAGCCACCCGAGCTACTTCCCTCCCTGGCCCGGAGCGCCGCGGCAGGTGAGTGAGTGGGTTACTGGCATGATCCCCGACCCCCTCCTTCTCAACGCTCCTGCCCTCCCCGCAACTTTACCCCTGGCCAGACTCCCCACACGCTGTGACAGGAACTCTCCCCCTAATTGGTCCCTTGAATTAGTATTGTCATTCAATAAGACCACAACTGATTCTACTTGTCCAGGTGTGCTCCCGTTTTACCCGCCATCTCTTCACCTGCCGTCACCCTCCACCCACCACCCATTCAGTAATTCAGAATAAAGGAGATTTGGAAGCCTTGGGCAAATTGAATTGTTAATTTCTTTATTTTTATTTTTTATTATTACGGAGAGGAGAACAATCTGCGCATGCGCGGTTTAAGAAATGTTTAAAAGCCGACAGACTGCCTACCCTGATAAATTACTCACGGCAAGTGCCTGTTGTTAGTTACCCTCCAATCCAGAGGAATTTAGAAGATGATATTCAGAGCATTCATTATCTTCGCAGCCACTTTGCTCAAATTCTAGATGTATCGATCATCAGATCCTTGGGATACAAAGTGCTGGGGTAACTCAGCGGGTCAAGCAGCATCTCTGGAGAACATGCATAGGAGACGTTTGGGGTCTGGAACCTTCTTCAGACTGTTTCCAGAGATGTTGCCTGACCCTTTGAGCTACTCCAGCATTTTGTGTCCTTGTTGTGTAAACTAGCATCAGCAGTTCCTTATTTCTATATCACATCCTTGAGTTTGTCATGTTCTAAGTGTGCCAAATTCTCGTGTACTAAGAGCAGCACAGTGGTGCAGCAGAAGAGTTTCTGCCTTAAAGCAGCAGAGGCCTGGGGTTCGATCCAGACTAGGAGTGCTGTCTGTATGGAGTTTGCACGTTCTCCCTGTGACTGCGTGGGTTTTCTCTGGGTGCTCCGGTTTCCTCCCACATTCCAAAGACATGCAGGTTTGTAGGTTAATTGGCATCTGTAAATTGTCCCTAGTGTGAATGGGTGTACGGGTGATCATTGGTCGGCATGGACTCGGTGGGCCGTAGGGCCAGTTTCCACGCTGTATCTCTAAACTAAACTAAACACTATTTTTTGCAAACAGTTCCTCACCCTCTTTATAGTCTTTGTTCTTGGTATTTATACATAGAGCATTGAAAAGAACTGAGTCTGAAGAAGGATCCTAATCCAAAGCATCCACAGATGCTGCCTGCTCCAGAGTTACTCCAGCACTTTGTGTTTTTCAGAGAAAAGTACAGAACAGGAGCTGCCCTTTCATCTTGATGCCAATGTAAAGCTGTTTCCTCTGCCGACATGTGATCCATGTTGCTCAATTCCCTGCATATCCATGAACCTATCTGAAAGCATCTGAAATGCCACTGTCATATCTGCTTCCACATCCACCCCCGGCATACGTACCAGGTACTCACCATTCTCTGTTTAAAAAATGTGCTCCTCACATCTCTTTTAAACTTTGCTACTCTCATCTTAAAGTTATGGCTTCTAGTATTTGATATTTCTATCCTGGGAGAAAGGTTCTGACTGTCTACCCTGTCTATGTCTGTCTGTGTCTCACATAATTATATTTACTTCTAACAGGTCTCCACTCAACCTCTGACGTTCCAGAGGTAACAATCCAAGTTTGTTCAACCTCTCTTTGTACTTACTACCACCTAGTCCTGTCATGGTGGTCCAAAGATAACAGGAATCCTCTTCACATGTGTGCTACCATCCTGAATCTCATCTTGGGAGGGAAATCGGAAATATAGAACGTTGCAAAATCGCAAGGAATACTTAACACATGTGAATAGTAACCCACGCTACTTATAAACAGCAGAATTTAGGTTGTCAATGTGGCAAATGTTAAACAAGCTGGGTTTGTGCAAATAAGGAGGAATTTCTTTAGACTGAGGGTGGTGAGTCTGTGGAATTCATTGCCACAGACAGCTGTGGACGCCAAGTCATTGGATATTAGATCAGCAAAGATTGAATAGCGGATTACTCAATGGGCCAAATGGCCTAATTCTGCTCCTTTAGACTTTAGAGATACAGTTCCAAAACAGGCCCTTCGGCCCACCAAGCGATCTCAGTCTGAAGACCCGAAATGTCACTTATCCATGTTCTTCAGAGATGTTGCTTGATCTGTTTAGTTACTCCAGAAATGTGTGTCTTTTTCTATATTCAACACAGTGATTGACAAAGGCCAATCTACAAAAAGCATTCTTGACCATCCTATCACCCTTTGGTTTAGTTTAGAGATACAGCGTGGAAACAGGCCCTTCGGCCCATCGAGTCCACGATTACGCATGATCACCCCATAAAGTAACGCTACCTGACACACAAGGGACAATGTACAGAAGTTAATTAACCTAGAAACCTGTACATTTAGTTTTAGTTTTTAGAGATACAGCATGGAAACAGGCCCTTCGGCCCACCGGGTCTGCTCCGATCAGCGATCCCTGCACATTAACACCATCCTACACCCACTAGGGACAATTTTTACATTCACCAAGCCAATTAACCTACAAACCTGTACGTCTTTGGAGTGTGGGAGGAAACTGAAGATCTCGGAGAAAACCCACGCAGGTCACGGGGAGAACGTACAAACTCCGTACAGACAGCACTCGTAGTCGGGATCGAAACCAGGTCTCCGGTGCTGCATTCGCTGTCAGGCAGCAACTCAACCGCTGCACCACCGTGATCGCCCATCTTTGGAGTGTGGGAGGAAACCGGAGCACCCGGGGGAAAAAACAGGCGTTTTTCACTGTACCTCAGAACACGGTGACAATCACAAATCTAAATCTGAACTTAAACTTGAAGTCCCAACCTGCTCTATACCAATAACAACAAAAACTACAACCTCTGATGCTCACTTTAAAAGCACCTATAGTGCGTGACTGCACAGAAAGACTTCATCTCTGCATGTGGAAAATAATACTGTGTTGGGAGGCTGGAGGGGGTGGCGGGGGAGAAGGTTCAGACACCTTACGTGGGTGAAGCCCCTTCAGATTTTATTTTCGGCATTATGTGCTGTCACTTTTGATCAGTTCTCGCTAACCCACTGTGCATTGGGTAAGTGCTTGCAAACAGGTGGCGGTTTGGAAACTGTGCTAATTGCGGGGGGAAAGAGGTCACAAACAACCGACGCAGGAGCTCTCGTTGGTGTGGTGAGCAGAGGCGTTACCTGTTTCTCACAAAGGCCTCTGCTCTCAGGCAAGTTAGCCTCAGCTCAATTGGATAAGGGATGGCAGCAGTAAAACCCAACTGGCTGCTCACCATCCTGACAGAAACTGTGGCCGGAGACCTAGTGGGCTCTCTGCAAGTGGCGGCACAGGAGGTCTTTGGAGAGTGGGAGGAAACTGGAGTACCCGGAGAAAACCCACGAGATCACGGGGAAATCATACAAACCCCGTACAGCAGTCAGGATGAAACCAGGGTCTCTGGCGCTGGGCGGCAGAAACTCTACCGCTGCACCCACCGCGCTGCTCTAAAGCCTTTGGGTTTATGATCAAGGTCTCTAGATGTTAGTCCTGTGATTTTACCACAGTGCTACCCTACCCAGTAACCGGCATCCACGTTGCACAAGTATCGATGATCCATCATTCTCCGGCTATCCCTGTCTCTTCCCCAGACCCAACTATCTTTCAGGATTGAAAATACACGGAAGAATGTGGACCTAATGCTCTAAAACGTGCCCACTTTGTATTAAAAGTGCTCACTCCATCCAACACTCCACCCAGGTTTATTTATTTTTTAAATTATTATTTTTTAGTTTATTGTCATGTGCACCAAGGTACAGTGAAAAGCTTTTTTGTAGCGTGCTCTCTCTCCAGTCAGCAGGAAGACTGATAACAATCAAGACGTCAAAGGTATACAGGTACATGGTGAAGGGAATAAAATGAATAATGTTTAGTGCAAGGTAAAGTCCAGTAAAGTCCGATGAACGATAGTCCGAGGGTCTCCAATACGGTAGAGAGCAGCTCAGTGCGCGTAGGGGTGCCTCTATCAGGTCAAGAAGGAGGCTTGACAGGCCTGTAAGACATTCCCTAATCACTCTGGTCATGTGGCAGTTGTCTTGGCGCTCAGCTTCCAAAGGCATCGTCAAGGTCCACCTCTTTGGCAATCTTCACTGTCATGCCTCCTCCTTGACCTGTGGCAAGTACCCCTAGCGCACGGAGTTGGAGCAGTGGCCGCGGGAGGCTCACGGGTTGACGTATCTATAGAGGTTGGAGACACTGGCAACGCAGGGATCGGGCCGCTGCTGGAGGTGCCACAGAGATCGGACGGGCGCGGGGATCAGACGCGGACTGCAGCGGCAGAGCAGCGGTGGAGTTCATCGGCAACATCGGCAACATCGGCTGACCAGGCCAACCCCTGCAACTCCCAAATCAGTGCTGGCACCAGGACAACACACCTTTTGAAGCTCTACATTTTTAATAAGTTCAAACATGAAACATAGAAACATAGAAATTAGGTGCAGGAGTAGGCCATTCGGCCCTTCGAGCCTGCGCCGCCATTCAATATGATCATGGCTGATCATCCAACTCAGTATCCCATACCTGCCTTCTCTCCATACCCCCTGATCCCTTTAGCCACAAGGGCCACATCTAACTCCCTCTTGAATATAGCCAATGAACTGGCCTCAACTACCTTCTGTGGCAGAGAATTCCAGAGATTCACCACTCTCTGTGTGAAAAATGTTTTTCTCATCTCGGTCCTAAAAAATTTCCCCCTTATCCTTAAACTGTGACCCCTTGTTCTGGACTTCCCCAACATCGGGAACAATCTTCCTGCATCTAGCCTGTCCAACCCCTTAAGAATTTTGTAAGTTTCTATAAGATCCCCCCTCAATCTTCTAAATTCTAACGAGTACTAGCCGAGTCTATCCAGTCTTTCTTCATATGAAAGTCCTGACATCCCAGGAATCAGTCTGGTGAACCTTCTCTGCACTCCCTCTATGGCAAGAATGTCTTTCCTCAGATTAGGAGACCAAAACTGTACGCAATACTCCAGGTGTGGTCTCACCAAGACCCTGTATAACTGCAGTAGAACCTCCCTGCTCCTATACTCAAATCCTTTTGCTATGAATGCTAACATACCATTCGCTTTCTTCACTGCCTGCTGCACGATATGAAGGATATGATGATGCCAGAAACATGCGTAGAAAGGAAATGCAGGCACTGGTTTATTATGAAGATAAACACAAAGTGCTGGAGTAACTCAGCGGGACAGGCAGCATCACCGGAGAAAAAGGATGGGTTACGTTTCAGATCCCCCATCCTTTTTCTCCAGAAATGCTGCCTGACCCACTGAGTTACTCCAGCACTTTGTGTCCACCTTCCATGTCAGAAACATGCCGACCTTTGTATATTACCTGGGTGTTATTTACTATTCTTACACTTGGATTTAAGTTCGATTGTTCTAACGTAAGATTTTTACTGATTGCATGCAAAAAAAGTCACCATATTTCGGTACATGTGACAATGAAGTACCATTGACCAAATGTCCACTTTAGCCCAATGACCCCTTTCAGAAGCAAGCTGGGATTTAGTTGCTTTTGCTACTCCACAAAGGAGCAACTAGCAAGCACCATAGAAAAGTTAGAAGCATAAAAATATAGAAGTGATTTACAACCTGGATTTTATGGTATTTCAAAAATTAAAATGTTAATTATTTCATCTAAATGTTAATTTCAAGGGGAAAAATCCCAAAAGCTTTTCATGTATATCAGGCAAGCAAATCAAATCAAACTACCGTTTTTAATGGAATAAGCAGGATCTGGATTTTTTAACCACATGCATATCTGCCACAGCGGAATTTAAAAGTTTCACCTCTGAAAGTAACTTTAGTTTCATCTAGTTGAGTTCAGAGGTACAGTGTGAAAAAAGGTCCTTCGACCTTCTGTGTCCGCACTTACCAACAATCACCCTGTACACTAGTTGTATCCTTCACACTAGAGACAATTCACAGAAGCCAATAAACCTGCACGCCTGCACATCTTTGAAATGTGGGAGGAAACCTGAGCACCACCGGAGAAAACCCACGCGGTCACAGGGAGAACGCACAAACTCTGTACAGACAGCACCCATAGTCTGGATCAAAACGGAGTCTCTGGTGCTGTGAGACAGCAACTCTACCGCTGCACCACCGTGCCGTCCCCTTCTTTCTACACTTCTGCTGCACCTTTCATGTCGTTTTTAGAACATCGTGAAGTCCCATAAAGTGGTGCAGGCCCCACTTTAATGGGGAGAAGGCAGGAGAATGGGGTTAAGAGGGAAAGAGATCAGGCATGATTGAATGGTGAATGGGCCAAATGGCCTAATTCTGCTCCTATTACTGATGAACCAATGTTAATTAGAAGATATGGCATCAGGTTTGTGCACAGCCACCTCCACACACAGCAGTATAACAATGGTGCGATAATGTGCTTTTTTGAAACAATACTGTATATTGATTGAGAGATAAATAATGGTCAAGGCTCATGAGATAATGGCCCTGTGTTTAATTATAAAAGGACCAGGAGATCACAAACACACTTCAGCATCACAGTGAGCATGCAGGTACAGCAGGCAGCGAAGAAAGCCAATGGCATGTCGGCCTTCATTGCAAGAGGATTTGAGTTTCGGAGCAAGGAGGTCCTAATGCAATTGTATAGGGCCCAGGTGAGACCGCACCTGGAGTATTGTGTGTAATTTTGGTCTCCTAATTTGAGGAAGGACATTATTGTTATTGAGGGAGTGCAGCGTTGGTTCACCATGTTAATTCCCAGGATGGTGGGACTGACGTATGTTGAAAGAATGGGTCGACTGGGCTTCTATTCGCTGGAATTTAGAAGATGAGAGGGGATCTTATAGAAACACATAAAATTCTTAGTGGATTGGACAGGGTAGATGCAGGAAAAATGTTCCTGATGGTGGGGGAGCCCAGAACCAGGGGTCACAGTTGAAGAATAAGGGGTAGGCCATTTAGGACTGAGATGAGGAAAAACATCTTCACCCAGTGAGTTGTGAGGAAGGCAGTGGAGGCCAATTCACTGGATGTTTTCAAGAGAGAGTTATATTTAGCTCTTAGGGCTAAGAGAATCAAGGGGGAAAAGCCAGAACGGGGTACTGATTTTGGATGATCAGCCAAGATCATATTGAATGGGCCGAATGGCCTACTCCTGCACCTATTTTCTATGTTTCTATATTACCTCTGACAGTGCAGTGCTCCCTCAGTTCAGACTTTAGACTTTAGAGATACGGAGTAGAAGCTGGCCCTTCGGCCCACCGAGTCCGCCCTGACCAACAATCACCCCATACACTAACTGCTTCTATCCTACACACTACGACGCAATTTACAATCTTACCTAAATTAACCTACAAACCTGTACCTCTTAGGAATATGTCAGGAAACTGGAGCACATGGAGAAAACCCATGTGGTCACAGGGAGAATGTACAAATTCCACACAGACAGCACCTGGAGTTATGCCATGGTAGTTCTGAAAGCTTCAGACTTAAAGACAAAGGTACACAAAAATGCTGGAGAAACTCAGCGGGTGCAGCAGCATCTATGGAGCGAAGGAAATAGGTGACGTTTCGGGCCAAAACCCTTCTTCAGACTGATAGGGGGTGGGGGGGGAGAAGGAATGAAAAAGCGGAGGAGGAGGAACCCGAGTGCGGGGGGATGGGAGGAGACAGCTCGAGTGTTAAGGAAGAGGAGGAGACAGCAAGGGCTAGCAAAATTGGGAGAATTCAATGTTCATGCCCGCCGGCCGCAGGCTACCCAGGCGGAATATGAGGTGCTGTTCCTCCAATTTCCGGTGTTGCTTAAAGACTTAAAGACATGTATGTTTAGTTTAATTTAGTTCAGTTTAGAGATACAGAGTGAAAACAGGTCCTTCGGTCCACTGAGTCCTCGCTGACCAACGATCACCCATACACAAGTTCCATCCTACACAGTGGGGTCAATTTACAGAACACAATTAACCTACAAACCTGCACGTCCTGGGAATGTGGGAGGAAACTGGAGCAGCCGGAGAAAACTCATGCGCTCGCAGGGAGAACGTACAAACTCCGCACAGACAGCACCCGCAGTCAGTATCAAACCCGTGTCTCTAGCACTGTAGGATAGCAACTTTACCACTGTGCCGCCCCATTCAATTATCAATTGAATGACAATTCCTGCACCCACACTTGTCACCTTCACAGCAATTTAGAAAAATGTGTTTATTACATTTTTCAATCTCAAACACATTGTAAAACTTGCTAAAAAATGTTTTTATGTGTCAAGCTGTGAAAAAGAGGAGATGACAACAGAACCTTTAATGCCTCAAAATATTTATTTCTTGAACGCTGCCTCGGCCGTGGTTATGTTTTTGAAATGTGGCTTTCTGCAAGAGGACTTGATACACGTGTTGGCAACTCCCCACAGAAAATAAACACAAGTGCCAAGAGGCGTGTTATCTGCTCAAAGCTACCTGTGTTATGAGCATGCGGGGGCTTGGTTCCTGTTAAGATCAGTGCACACCTTCTTAGAAATGTGGCTTAGCTGCACTGCGGGTAACATTTATATGCCTTGTCGTGATGAAGCCTGTGGTGGTCGGGCTGTGCCTTTATCTGCTGCTTAATCTAACTGTAAACACACAAGCGAGCACTGTCTCAGTTTAAACATACCCACCAACACTTATGTGGCATTTTATTCCCCGTCTCACTGCACATAGGACTTGCACTGATGCAGTACCACATTTAATCAATTTTCCTCTTCTAACCACCCACAGCCTCACCTGCTGTATCCTTGACACCATACAACACTGCAGGCAGCAGTCTTTCGAAAATCTAATGCCAGGGTGCTGCATGTGTTTGCCGAACTATCGTGCAAGTTGTAAAGCCAAACTTATTTATGGCAGCAAACCAACTCACATCCTGACATTTGACACACTTTGAAAGTGCGGTAAAGAAAACAAGCAGCTCGTTAGAGAGTCATAGAGTCTGATGAAAGGTCTCGACCTGAAACGTCACTCATTCCTTCTCTCCATAGATGCTGTCTGTCCCGCTGAGTTACTCCAGCATTTTGTGTCTATCTTTGGTGTAAACAAGCATCTGAAGTTCCTTCGTACACATAGTCAAACAGCATGGAAACAGACCCCGTGGCCCAAGTAACGAAGATCCCCTCATTTGCCCAGATTTGGCCCATATTTCTCAAAACATTTCCTATCTGTCCAAGTGTCCTTTAAAATGTATGTTCTGGAGATACAGCGCAGAAACGGGCCTGTCGGCCCACCGAGTCCGCACTGACCAGCAATCCCCACGCACTAAACCCTAGAGAAAATCCATACGGTCACGAGGAGAATGAACAAACTCTGTAGAGACAGCACCCATGGTCAGGATGGAACCCGGGTCTCTGGCACTGTAAGGCAATAACTCTACCGCTGCACCAGCATGCCTCCCCTGACACAAAGTGCTGGAGTAACTCAGTTGGTCAGGCATCATCTCTGTAGAACTTAGATAGGTGGTGTTTCAGGTTAGGAGTCTTCTTTTATAGAACCTACCTCACTACCCCCACTGGCAGCCCTTTCCTATATCCAGTGTGCATTCACCTTATCAATTCCCCTCATAATCTTATACACCTCTCGAGGATCACCCCTTCTTGCCACTTGCGCTCCAAGGAATAAAGTCCTAGCTTGCCCAATCTCTCCCTAAAGCTCAGACCCTCGAGTCCCAGCAACATCCTGGTAAATCTTCTCTGCACTCTATCCAGCTTAATTACATCCTTTGTGTAGCAGAGTGACCAAAACTGAACACAATACTCCAAATGCGGCCTCACCAACGTGTTGTATAACTGTAACCTAATCTTCCGACTTCTATGCACAGTACCCTGTCTGATGGCCCATGTGCCAAAAGCCTACTTGACCACCCTATTGACCAGTCACGCCACTTTCAAGGAACTATGTGCCAGCACTCCCAGACACCTCTGCTCTACAAAACTCCCAGGGACCAGTCATTCATGATGAAAGCCCGGCCCTGGTTTAACTTTGGTTTGCATTCTTTTGCTAAAACGTTATGTTGGCAGGTAAGTGTGAAGGCATTGCTAATTATTAGATGTATCAGAAGCTTTGGAAAAATAGCATCTAAAGGGCCTGTCTCACTTGGCCGTCATTTGCTCCTCATTTACGCGTCATATGTACAATAGGTCGATGCGTCTTTACACGCGATGTCGCGCGCAAATCACGCATCATCATGCCGTCTGGTGCGCGTGACGTCATTAGAATACCCTGCGGTGCACGGCGACGCATGGTTACGCACGGTGACAAAACAATGCGTCACCACGCGATACACGTGAGACGTCGGGATGCCAGCGTGCGACGCCAATGCATCAGCGTGCGTACCCAATGCGTCAGCGTGCGTACGCGATATGTCACGCAGGTGGCGCGCGAGGATTTCGTGCAGCACAAAATCCTGGAGCACCGTGTGATACCGCACGCAACTCCACACTCCTCCACACCTCTCCATGCGCCCGTCCGCACTACCCACACGATACCCGTGCGTCACAATGCGACAACCACATTTTTGGAGGCCGCGTAAATGGCGCGCAAATGACGGGCAAGTGAGACAGGCCCTTAACTTACTCCTCCAAACTCATTTTATAATATTAACACAACAAAACCCAAAAAGGCACTGTCGTAATTGAGATTTGATTTTACTATGCTTTCAGATAGTTTATTTTGTTTATTGTCACAATTACCGAGGTACAGTGAAAAGCTTTTCATTGAGTCATAAAGCGTGGAAACAGGTCCATCGGCCCAGCTTGCCCAAGACGACTAACATGCCTCATCTACACTAGTCCCACCTGCCTGTGTTTGGCCCATAACCCTCTAAACCAATCCTATCCATGTACCTTTTATTGCCTGCTAACCAGTCAGCGGAAAGACTATACAGGATTACAATCGAGCCATCCACTTTGTACAGATACATGATAAAGGGAATAACGTTTAGTGGAAGATAAAATCCTGTAAAGTCCAATTGAAGATAGTCCAAGGATCTCCAATGAGTTAGATAGCAATTTAGGACCACTCCCAAGTTGTTGATAGGATGCTCTAGAGAGATGTTCAGATACTCTGAGCAATAATGTTTCTTCCCAACTGTTATCAGGCAACTGAACCATCCATCCTCACCAACTTGATAGCAGTCCTGAGCTACTATCTACCTCATAGGAGACTATCTTTGATCAGACTGTACTGGACTTTATCTTGCGCTAAATGTTATTCACGTTATTCCATTTATCATGTATCTGTACATTGTGGAAGGCTCGATTGTAATCATGTATTGTCTTTCTGCTGACTGGTTAGCACGCAACCAAAGCTTTTCACTGTACCTCGGTACACATGATAATAAATTAAACTAAACTAAACTAAACTAAACTGAACTGAACTGAAGTGAGACAGACTTGGATTATTTTCTCTGGAGTGTCGGAGGTTGAGGGGAGCAGATAGGATAGTGGAGTCGATGAGGCTTTTAGATAGGCCCATGGATATGCCACTAATGGATGGATATGGAGCATGGGCAGGCAGCTGAGAATAGCTCATCTTGGCATCATGTTCGGCACAGACATTGCGGGCCAAAGGGCCTGTTCCTGTGCTGCACTGTTCTATGTATTTCCTTCACAGATGCTGCCTTACCTGCTGAGTGTTTATCACATTTTCTGTCTATAGTTCACATTTTCAGCCTCTGCAGTGTTTTGCTTTTGTATTACTGCTACTCTTGCTGCCGATGGGCACTACGTAACACTCTTGTGGTGTGACTCTTATATGCTGCCTGTCTGAAGTTGCCTTGGATTAGCAAGGTGGTGTAATGGACTGTTTAGTTTAGAGATACAGAGCAGATACAAGCTGAGCTTGCACTGACCAGCGATACAATAGAACTACCCTACAAACTACGCACGATTTACAATTTTGACTTAACCCAATTAGCTTACAGTCCTGCACGTCCTTGGAGTGCGGGAGGAAACCGGAACACCTAGGGAAAACCCACGGGGTCACAGGGAGAACGTACAATCTCTGTATCGAGAGCACCCGAGGTCAGGATCGAACCTGGGTCTCTGGCGCTGTGAGGCAGGAAATCTACCGCTACACCACTGTGTTGTCCCGACTGTTGCATTTGCTGCGATTCCCAGCAACCTGTCGGCTTGATCAGTCATCAGCAAACATTCCTCTCCTGCTCACTTGCTGATTGGAATGGGACTGCAACGCAAGGTAGAAGCTACAGGGTGCCATTCAGGCACCCCTTGTGGGCAGAACCCAGGTATTTTGCAGAGCGCTGCCTCTAGTTAGTGGGAAGAGGACCGCAACGTGGGCAGCAGATGCACGTGTCTAGGCAGGTCTGACTTTTAACTGTCCCTGTGGTAAAATGGTGAAGAAGGCATATGGCTTGCTTGCCTTCATGGGTCGGGACATTGAGTATAAGTCATGAAGTCATGTCGCAGCTTTATAGGACTTTGGTCAGGCCACATTTGGAGTATTGCATGCAGCTCTGATCACCCCATTATAGGAAGGATGTGGAGGCTTTATCCCGAGTGTGCAGGATAGAACTACTGTACGGGGTAATCGTTGGTCAGCGCCGACTCAGTGGGCTGAAAGGCATGTCTTTGTGCTATATCTCTAAACTCTTTTTACGGGTTATTGATAGGGGACGATCAGCCATGATCACAATGAATGGCGGTGCTAGTTCGAAGGGCCGAATGGCCTCATCTTGCACCTATTTTCTATGTTTCTATGTTTCTATCAATGCAACTCATCGGTAGACAAAAATGCTGGAGAAACTCAGCGGGTGCAGCAGCATCTATGGAGCGAAGGAAATAGGTAACGTTTCGGGCCGAAACCCTTCTTCAGACTCAAATTTGTGTTGAGTCTGAAGAAGGGTTTCGGCCCGAAATGTTGCTTATTTCCTTCGCTCCATAGATGCTGCTGCACCCGCTGAGTTTCTCCAGCATTTTTGTCTACCGATGAGTTTCCAACATCTACAGTTCCTTCGTAAACAATGCAACTCATCTCCTACTTCAGGTAATATGCTTTGTCTGTCAGTATCAGAACAGGTGTACCGTATCATCCATCTGTGATATTAGCTCAGTTTTCTCTCTCTACTGGTATAGCCTGACCTGCTGGATATGTCCCACAACTGCGCCATAAGCAACTCATTTTGGACTTTATGCCTGTGCTGTCACCGTCTAACTTCTCCCACCAACTGATTTGACCATTAGGCTCCTACAGCTCCTACAGCCCATCCCTGTGGATATCAGAGATATTCCCTTTGTTCACCTGCCCCCAAAACTCTCCCTGCAACTTAACATTGCCTTTCTTTAATCTCTCGTTCCCAATTCTGACAAAGGGTCCTCGACCTGAATCATCAGTTCTCTTAAATGGACACAAAGTGCTGGAGTAATTTAGCAGATGGTGCAGCATTTCTGGAGAACATGGATAGATGACGTTTCGGTTTGAGAAGTGTCTGAAGAATGGTCTTGACTCGAAACGTAACATCTCTGGAGACAATGGATAGGTGACGTTCTGTTCATTCCTTCAGATGGGTCTCGACCCGAAACGTCATCTATCCATGTTCTGCCTGCCTGCAGAGTTACTCCAGCATTTTGTGTCTTTAGTGTACTAACCAGCATCTGCAGTTCTTTGTTTCTACATTATTTCTCCTTCAGCATTTCCAGAAATGCTGAGTAACCTGCTGAATGTTTCCAGGCTTTTCTTAGAGTCATACAGCACTACAAGAGGCCCTTCGGCCCAACCCATCCATGCAGACCAAGGTGCCCCTTATGCCCGCGTTTAGCCCTTATCCCTCTAAACGTTTCCTATCCGTGCACCTGCCCCAGCGTCTTTTCTCTTTTTATTTCAGATGTCCAGCATCTGCTGATGTTTTAGGATTTAGATTTTCAACTGAACAACCACAATCGGCACGACGCAGCACGGTGGCGCAGCGGTAGAGTTGCTGCCTTAAGGGCCTGTCCCACTGTACGAGGTAATTCAAGAGTTCTCCCGAGTTTTTCCCTGATTTGAACCCGGAGAATGTCCGTAGCGGGTCCGTAGGAGTGCGTGGATTTCTCGTAGCGGCTTGTACGAGTAACGGCAGGTACTCGGGAAATCCGGTAAACTCATGACGTTTTTTCAACACTGTGAAAAATGCCCACGAGTAAAAAAATACTCGTGATGAAAATAATTGTTACTTTTTACTCGTACGAGCCGCTACGAGACATCCACGCACCCGCTACGCACATTCTCTGAGTTCAGATCGGGGAAAACTCGGGAGAACTCTTGAATTATCTCGTACAGTGGGACAGGCCCTTCACAGCGCCAGAGACCCGGATCCGATCCTGACTACGGGTGCTGTCTGTATGGAGTTTGTATGTTCTCCCTGCGACTTGCGTGGGTTTTCTCCGGGTGCTCCGGTTTCCTCACACACGTAGACGTACAGGTTTGTAGGTTAAATTGACTTGGTATTAATGTAAATTGTCCCCAATGTGTAGGATAGTGTTAGCGTGCGGAGATTGCTGGTCGGTGCGGACTCAGTTGACCGAAGGTCCTGTTTCGGTGCTGTATCTCTAAAACTAAACTAAATTAATGAACAAAAGGCACACTGTGACCATATCGTCTGAAATGCAATTGGATTGTTTCTCATTCCCACCTTTTGGTACAAAAATGTAATGGCTGCTCTCCATCAGGGAACCAAATTCTGCTCAACCCTGGCAAATGGATTTCAGTGCAAAACTCATTTACCTGACGCATGCGTTCTGCTGGTTTCCAATTGTCTAAGTATCACTGTACTGAATCATTGACCATCATAAATAATATCCACAGTTGCTTAATAAGCTTTGTTCATTGCAATGACGTTTTTCTTAAACTAAAAGTAACAAATTAGTAGCAGTTTTCTGAGAAGTCTTGGTTCATAATAAGATGTAACCTTGAATTCTGAAGCCAATACAAAGCAAAGCACGGAATGTGAATAAAGTAAACACAAACATTTAAAATAAATGCATTAACTGAAAGGAACAATAAATGCAGCATGGTGGAGCAGCAGTATAGTTGCTACCTTACAGCACGTGCAGCGCCGGAGACCCGGGTTCGATCCCGACTACAGGTGTTTGTACGTTTGTATGGAGTTTGTACGTTCTACCCGTGACCGCGTGGGTTTTCTCCGAGATCTTCGGTCCTCCCACAATCGAAAGACGTACAGGTATGTAGGTTAATTGGCTTGGTAAATATTAAAATTGTCCGTAGTGTGCGTAGGATAGTGTTAATGTGCGGGGATCGCTGGTCGGAGCGGACCTGGTGGGCCGAAGGGCCTATTGCCGCGCTGTATCTCTACACTAAGCTAAACTAAACTAAGTTAACATGCACTTCCACTTAACTCACAACTAAATATCTGGGAGTGAGTGTGGAGATTACTCAGGAGCAGATACTTCTAACAAAACACATCACAGTTTTGTGAAACTAATAATGAACCTCACAGTTAGGAGTTACTGAGATGACATTGCTCCATATTTTGCATGCCTCCCTCCAGCCCCACACATTTTGTGTGTAGTGTGGCAACAGAAGCGAGGCTGAGGAAAACGAGACACCTACTTCAGAAACCCCAGTATAATGGGATCCTATCTATCCTGTAATAGAATCTGCTGAGAGGGAATTCACTTCAGCAGGTTGAACTGCTGTGTAAAAGGTATTGGATCCACACTAAAGTGTGACATTTTATTTAGACACTGTAATTCCTGTTGGTAATTTGATTTCTTACCTGAAGTGGTCTCCTGCATCTTTTCACGTTTCCTCTTCTTCTTCTTTCCCTTCAACATTTGAAACAAATTCAGGATATTTTATAGATCAGTTATTAAAGGGAAACATATATCTCACATCATTATCCTTAATGTTCTTCCGTCATTAATGCACTTTTGCCCAAGAGCCTTACCTTTTTAATAAAAATGAACTGCAGATGCTGGCTCACATCAAATATTGACACATAATGCTGGAGTAACTCAACGCGTCAGGCAGCATCTCTGGAGAAAATGGACAGTTGACGTTTCAAGTTGGGACCCTTCATCAGACCTATCCTCAGTCTGAGGAAGTTTTCCGACTCAAAGTGTCACCTGTCCATTTGCTGCCTGACCTGCTGAATTACTCCAGCATTTTGTGTCTAGCCTTACCTTTAATATCCTTAATGCCCCCACTGGCATTGCACCGACTGGGCATACAAGCAATTATCTCAAAGACACAACAGGAAGAACTTTAAATTGTCTCAACTTGCACCTGTTAGGTTGGCAGGGAAATGAAAGTGAGCTGAGTTGAATGATCACTTGGTTTTAATTCCAATGCTGCCTCATCTCACGTGTTGCCCATTTAAGTTGGGCAAGGGCATCATGTGCATCATCAAGCGCAATATGAGGTTGTTATCCCTCAAAAGGACTCAACTAAGGAGGACACAAACAATCTTCTTGATCTACAAGTGGCCAGAGGATCTGGGGTGACAGAGGAACTGAAGGAAATCCACATTAGGCAGGAAATGGTGTTGGGTAGACTGATAGGACTGAAGGCTGATAAATCCCCAGGGCCTGATGGTCTGCATCCCAGGGTACTTAAGGAAGTGGCTCTAGAAATTGGTGATCATTTTCCAATGTTCTATAGATTCAGGATTCTATAGATTCAGGATCAGTTCCTGTGGATTGGAGGGTAGCTAATGTTATCCCACTTTTTAAGAAAGGCGGGAGAGAGAAAACCTGGAATTATAGACCAGTTATCTTGACATCGGTGGTGGGGAAGATGCTGGAGTCAATCATAAAAGATGAAATTACAGAACATTGGGATAGCAGTTACAGGATCGGTCCGAGTCAGTATGGATTTACGAAGGGGAAATCATGCTTGACTAATCTTCTGGTATTTTTTGAGGATGTAACTAGGAAAATGGACAAGGGAGAGCGAGTGGATGTAGTGTACCTGGAATTTCAGAAAGCCTTTGATAAGGTCTCACATAGGAGATTAGTGGGCAAAATTAGGGCACATGGTATTGGGGTAGAGTGCTGACATGGATAGAAAATTGGTTGGCAGACAGGAAACAAAGAGTAGGGATTAACAGGTCCCTTTCAGAATGGAAGGCAGTGATCGCAAGCACCGATGCTGGGACCGCAGCTATTTACAATTTACATCAATGATTTAGATGAAGTTGATTCAAAGTAACATCAGCAAATTTGCAGATGACACAACGCTGGGCGTCAGCGTGAACTGTGAGGAGAATGCTATGAGGATGCAGGGTGACTTGGACAGGTTAGGTGAGTGGGCAGATGCATGGCAGATGCAGTTTAATGTGGATAAATGTGAGGTTATCCACTTTGGTAGCAAAAACAGGAAGGCAGATTATTATCCGAATGGAATCAAGTTGGGAAAAGGGAAAGTACAACAGGATCTGGGGGTCCTTGTTCATCAGTCAATTAAAGTAAGCATGCAGGTACAGCAAGCAGTGAAGAAAGCGAATGGCATTTTGGCCTTCATACCAAGAGGAGTTGAGTTTAGGAGTAAAGAGGTCCTTCTGCAGTTGTACAGAGCCCTAGTGAGACCACACCTGGGTATTGTGTGCAGTTTTGGTCCACTAATTAGAGGAAGGACATTCTTGCTATTGAGGGAGTGCAGCGTAGGTTTACAAGGTTAATTCCCAAATGGGGGGATTGTCATATGCTGAGAGAATGGAGCGGCTGGGCTTGTATACTCTGGAATTTAGAAGGATGAGAGGGTATCCTATTGAAAGATTATAATGGGTTTGGACACGCTAGTGGCAGGAAACATGTTCCAGATGTTGGGGGAGTCCAGAACCAGGGGCCACAGTTTAAGAATAAGGGGTAAGCCATTTAGAACGGAGATGAGGAAACACTTTTTCACACAGAGAGTTGTGAGTCTGTGGAATTCTCTGCCTCAGAGGGCAGTGGGGGGCTCTGGAGTAGGGGGGCTCTGGGGGGCTCTCTTGAAAGATTCTCTGGATACTTTCAAGAGAGAGCTAGATAGGGCTCTTAAAGATAGCAGAGTCAGGGAATATGGGGAGAAGGCAGGAACGGTGTACTTATTGGGGATGACCAGCCATGGTCACATTGAATGGCGATGCTGGCTCGAAGGGCCAAATGGCCTACTCCTGCATCTATTGTCTGTTGTCTAACTGGCATATTAACTTAGTGGTCAGCTGGTTGCTTGTTTTGAAGACCAACGTGTCCAATGTGAGTTCATAAAACTTCCTTTATGGGTCCAAGTGCGACAGATGTAAACATGAACACAGGCTACACAGTGATGCCACGGCTTCAGCTGCTGCCTCTTAGCTCCAGTGACTGAGGTTCAATCCTGGATTCTACGTGGAGTTTGCACGTTCACCCTGTGAATGTGTGGGTTTCCCTGAGTGTTCCATTTTCATAAGTTCATACGTTCTAGGAGCAGAATTAGGCCATTCAGCCCATCAAGTCTACTCCACCATTCAATCATGGCTGATCTATCTTTCCCTCTCAACCCCAATTTTACTGCCTTCTCCCCATAACCCCCGACACACTTACTAATCAAGAATCTGTCAATCTCCACCTTACAAATATCCATTGACTTGGTCTCCACAGCTGTCTGTGTAAATGAATTCCACAGATTCACCACCCTCTGACTAAAGAAATTCCCCCTTATCTTCTTCCTGTTCTGAGGATATGGCTTCTGGCCCTACCTAGACTCTCCCATTAATGGAAACATCCTCCCCACATTCACTCTATCCAAGCATTTAGACAATAGACAATAGGTGCAGGAGAAGGCCATTCGGCCCTTCGAGCTAGCACCACCATTCAACAGGATCATGGCTGATCATCCCCAATCAGTACCCCGTTACTGCCTTCTCCCCATATGGATCAAGTATCTTTAGTCAGAGGGTGGTGAATCTGTGGAATTCATTGCCACAGAAGGATGTGGAGGCCAAGTCAATGGATAGGTGGTGATTGACAGATTCTTGATTTGTATGGATGTCAGGGGTAATGGGGAAAAGGCAGGAGAATAGGGTTGAGAGGGAAAGATAGGTCAGACATGATTGAATTGCGGCCTAATTCTGCTCTTATAACATGAACTTACTTCTGTACAAGCAGTGGAGATCAATTTATCTTGACATCATGTTGGGCACAGACATTGTGGGCCAAAGGGCCTGTTCCTGTGCTGTATTGTTCTTTGTCAGAAAGGACTGCAGATGCTGGTTTAAATCAAAGGTAGCCACAAAATGCTGGAGTGACTCAACGGGTGAGGCAGCATCTCTGGAGAGAAGAAATGGGCGATGTTTTGGGTCGAGACCCTTATAGAATGGTCTTCTTCTGAAGAAGGGATCTCGACCTGAAACATCGCCCATTCTTTCTCTCCTGTACTATTCTATGTTCTACAAAACTGAACAAAGGGAAACATTTGTGCAGCTACTGTACGTTCACCTACAGTACATACATAGGCAGAATGTGCACAAGTCTTAAGACAGGCAGAAAGTCACTGGAGCTTGGGCCTCCAGTCATTGAGACAAAAGAGAGAATCAAACTAAGCTACTTTTGGTATGAGACAGCGTCTCAAACACCAAAGATGCTTTGTAATAGGATTCATGTTATAACAAAGGTACTGTAACAAACAACTTGGTAGTATCAGGAGCCAAGTTCCACTAGCTTTGTAACAGAGAGTCTATTCACAGCCTCACAAAGAGGTAGCATGTGTATGACTCAATCTGGGCAAAGGACAAAGAAATGTCCTTGCAATCTTAGCTATCTAAAAAGCTAACCTCACCTTCTCTATGTATCCACCTGAAACCTAATACTGGAATTCATTCTTGTGGGGCTCTGATAGATGCCATGACGACGTAATCAAACAGCGAATGTTGTTTCAATTGCTTCTTTCTGTGCTGAGTTCAAAACAGCACAGGGTCAATTATACGTACAGTATTGTAATTCTGTCTGACACAAAGTCAAAATGTATCTTTCGAGAAGCTTGAGTGAACTGGAGAAACTAAACCTGGACCCAAATGAATTGGTTTAGCTAAGTTTAGTTTAGTTTTGAGATGCTGTGCAAAAAAAAGGCCCTTCAGCCCATTATGTCCACACCGACCGGTGATCAACTCATACACAAGTACGATCCTACACACTAGGGACAATTTACAATTTTACCAAAGCCAATTAACCTACCAACCTGGAGAGTGGGAGGAAACTGGAGCACCCGGGTAAAACGCATGTGGTCACGGAGAGAATGTACAAACTCTGTACGGACAGCACCCATTGTCAGGACTGAACCTGGGTCTCTGGAGCTGTAATGCCCCTGTCCTACTTAGGAAACCTGAACGGAAACCTCTAGAGACTTTGCGCCCCACCCAAGGTTTCCGTGCGGTTCCCGGAGGTTGCAGGTGGTTGCCGGAGGTTGCAGGTAGTGGAAGCAGGTAGGGAGACTGACAAAAACCTTCGGGAATCCCCACGGAAACCTTGGGTGGGGCGCAAAGTCGCCAGAGGTTTCCGTTCAGGTTTCCTAAGTGGGACAGGGGCTTAAGGGAGCGACTCTACCGTTGCACCACCATGTCGACCCCAAAAGATTCTGGTTCTGTAAAGATTAGTTGGACTCTGCGACAAGGTCAATGAAAGTGAATCAGATGTAGCAAAAAGTTTGCTCTTCAGGTTGATCTAAAATAAAGTTACAAAGTGCTGGAGTAACTCAGCGGGTCAAGCAGCATCCCTGGAGCACATGGATAGGTGACGTTTCGGGTCAGGTCCCTTCTTCAGATTCGGTCCTCCGGAGATGCTGCCTGACCCGTTGAGCTACTCCAGCACTTTGTGTTTATTGTTATAACCAAGCATCTGCAGTCGCTCGTGTCTCTTGCTTGAGCAGCCAGTCACTGGTTACGGTCTCAGTCGCTAGTTAGTGCAATGGAAGTAGCCTCATCATCTCAATTGCTTACACTGGGAGGAAAAAATACATTCAGATTCTTGATTATCACACATGAGGATGTTAAGTGAGCTCTGATGCCATCTATGAGTTGGAAGAGAATAGAATAGTTGGCTATCAAAACCCTTATAATTAATTAGCCATCTGGACGTGGCAAGTGAAACCTCCAAGATGCTACATCTTCATCAATGATTTTGATTGATTGATTGAAAGACACAGCATGGAAACAGGCCCTTCGGCCCAACATCTATGCCGACCATGGAACAACCATCTACACCAGTTCCATTTTATCCTACTTTTGCAACCACTCCCTTACACATATACAGCAAACTAGTTTTGTTTTTTGGTTTAGATGTACAGCATGGAAACAGGCCCTTCTGCCCACTGACTCCATACTGACCAACAATCACCTGTACACTAGTTCTAACCTGCACACAAGCACCAATTTATTGTGGCCAATTAAACTACAAACCCGCCTGTCTTTGGGATGTGGGAGGAAACCGGAGCACCCAGAGGAAACGGGCATGGGGAGAACGTGCAAACTCTACACAGACAGCACCAGAGGTCAGGATCGAACATGGGTCTCTGGCACTGTGAAGTAGCAGCTCTACCCAGGGTAGGGAATATTGACAAAAGCTTGGAGAAAAAAAAACAAGACTTGGTCTTAAACTTCAAGGAGCGTCTCTTTCCTAAAAGAGAAACAATTTCCTCAATGTTTGAAACTAACAAGGCAGATAATCACCTATCATCAAAACCACAGTTTATGATGGGTTTGCTTAATGCCCAGACAATGAAGGCGATGGTTAACCCAGGCATGTGGTGAGGATCTATCTGCTCGTTTGCAAACACACATCATATCCCACGTAAACACCTCATCCTACACACAACAGAGTTGCAAATATCACGCACTTCTCCTCCCTCAGCAAAGAAAGGTTTGCCAGGATCTTTCCTGTGAATGCCATGTCCTTCCAACAAGTCCCTGGTCTTCACCAGGAACTTTCCTGCCAATCCAAGAATCTATCTAAAAAGGGTTTAAAGCTGGTGCCAGCTGTATTTACAGCAAAGCATTCGCAGCTGTCACACCGCAAGATATCATAATGACCACCAATTTGAATAAGTAGTAAATTAAAATAAGATCAAACAAATCCCATTCGCCATGCCATAAAACAAAGGCACAGCAGTCTACAGATTGAGAGCACCTTTTTTTCACACGGAGGTGATGAAGTAGAGCAGTTGATAGTAGGAACAATAATATTTTTCCTGGGGTGCCTGAAGATAGAAGAGGTGGCTGTCCACCTCTTTGCAGAGTGCGGATTTGTGAAGAAGGATGCAAGGATCCTTGTTTGATTTGTGTTTGCACACAAGCAGATGGATCTTCACCGTTCATCCTGAACAGCTCCGTAACAGAGGCCTCTCTGATTTGCGGCTATTCCTAGGGACATATTTGGAGACGGATATTAAGTGCTGTTGGAAGACCATCAAATCCTGAACTTCTCTTGACCTCATTGGTGACCCTTGGACTATCCTTGATCTGACTTTGCTGGCTTTACCTTGCACTAAACGTTATTCCCTTATCATGTATCTGTACACTGTAAATGGCTCAATTGTAATCATGTATTGTCTTTCCGCTGACTGGATAGCACGCAACAAAAGCTTTTCACTGTACCTCGGCACAAGTGACAATAAACAAAACTGAACTGAACTCGGTCAAAGAAGCTCTTTAGTATGCAAGAGCGAGAATTTTGCCAAATAGCCCACTCCAGACTGCAGGAGTTCGTTCTAAAGGATGCACTGAAGCTTGGTGCAGCCAATGCCAAGGCTCAGTGGGGGAGGACCACAGTCCACGGGTCCTTCCGCTGCTGGACATTGGGGGGCAGAGTCCTCAAACAAGGAAAAGGATATCACCCCAGGGGGCTACATGAGAGGCAAGAGTATTTTCTTTGAAGATAAGTGTAAACACTACTGAGTATGTAATTGCTGAATGTACAGTCACTTGGAATGAACAAAGAGTTTTTGCACAGCTTCTGTTTAGTATATCACTTTTTATTCCGAATAAACTTTATTTTTGAAATCAATAAAAGCTGTAAGTGTGCATAAATTAATTTATAATAAGGGCGGCACATTGGTGCAGCGATAGAGTTGCTGCCTTACAGCGCCGGAGATCCGGGTTCGAGCCTGACTACGAGTCCTGACTGTACGGATCTCCCTGTGACTGCGTGGATTTTTTCCAGGTGCTCAGGTTTCCAGCCACATTCCAAAGACGTGCAGGTTTGTTGATTAATTAACTTATGCAAAGTGTAAATTGTCCCTAGTGTGTAGGATAGTGCTCGGGCACGGACTTGGTGGGCTAGAGGGCCTCTCTGGATACTTTCAAGAGAGAGCTAGGTAGGGCTCTTGAAGATAGCGGAGTCAGGGGATATGGGGAGAAAGCAGGAATGGGGTACTGATTGGGGATGATCAGCCATGATCATATTGAATGGCGGTGCTGACTTGAAGGGCCAAATGGCCTACTCCTGCACCTATTGTCTGTTGTCGATTGTTTCCATACCGCATCTCTAAAGTATAAAGTCTAAGCAGGTGGAAGCTCTCTAGTAGGAGGTAAAAGAAACTGCTGGATGTAAAACTAATGCCAAAGACCCCCCTTCGATTCCCCGACAAAGCAATAAGAAGCTTACATAGTTATCACGTGCAGACCAGCCCGGGTAGAGCTGCATGTGAAGTTGCCGTTCCTTGCGAGCCAGTTCGTAGTACTTGGCTTGTTCCTCACGAGTCAAGGCATGCCACTGGAAAAAGAAGAGATGGGTGCAAAATTACTCTCAACATCCATCTGAGCAAAACAGGCAGAGAACAACTGGTTAGAAATTATAACTACAGTTTAGATATTCATAAGTTAAAGGAACGGAATTAGGCTGTTCAGCCCTTCGAGTCTACCCTCCCATTCAATCTTGGCTAATCTATGATTCAACCTCATTTACCTGCCTTCTCCCCATAGCCCCTTACTAATCAAGAATCTATCCATCTCCGCCTTAAAAGTATCCATTGACTTGTCCTCCACGGCCGACTGTGGCAATGAAGTCCACAGATTTGCCACACTCTGAATATAGAAATTCCGCATCATCACCTTTCTAAAGGTATGTACTTTTATTCTGAGGTGATGGCCTCTGGTCCTAGACTCTCCCACTGGTGGAAACATCACACCCACTCTATTGAGGCCTTTCACGATTTGGTAAGTTTCAATGAGGTCCTCCCTCATCCTTCTAAACTCCAGCGAGTACAGGCCCAGTGCCGTAAAACGCTCATCGTATGTTAACCCAATCATTCCTGGGATCATTCTCGTAGACCTCCTCTGAACCCTGGTTTATACCAAAGATATACGCAAAATGCTGGAGTAACTCAGCGGGTCAGGCAGCATCTCTGGAGAACATGGAGAGGAGACGTTTTGGGTCAGGACACTTCTTCAAGTGTAACCGCCTAACTAAATGCCGATTAGTGAAAGAGATCTGCTGCCCCTCCCAGTCTGGCCTGCCTGTGACTCCATGGCAATGTGATTGACTTTCTGCTGTCAAGCCATTTAGGCCCGAGGGTACATTGGGCAATAATGGGCAATGAGTGCAAAACCTGTCATCAACACCATACATCCTGTGCACAGAGTTCTCCTGCATTCATTCGGACGTACAAAAAAGGCAATCATTGCCGCAGGTAGTGTGATCCTCTATGCAATGCAAGCTTTTTAATAAGCCTTCAATTTATGGATCTTCCTACTGTCAAGCAGTCAGTCGTAAGCACACCTCAAACTTTTACACAGAAGATATGAAGTCACAGCTTGATCATCACCTACCCTGATGTGCCCTGGTGTCTTCAGGGAGTAAAAATTAATTTTCTAGAAATAAAGAGATCAGATATACCGTACTTAATATTTGAACACATCACAGGTGCGGCACAGTGGCGCAGCGGTAGAGTTGCTGCCTTACAGCGCCAGAGACACTGGTTCGATCCTGACCATGGGTGTTGTCTGTACGGAATTTACACATTCTCCCCATGACCACTTGGGTTTTCTCAGAGTGCTCCGATTTCCTCCCACGTTCCAAAGACGTACAGGTTTGTAGGTTAATTGGCTTTGGTAAAAATGTTTGAATGCCGTTATGTGTAGGATAGTGCTGATGTACGGGAATCGCTGGTTGGCACGTACTCGGTGGGCCAAAGGGCCTGTTTCCACGCTATATCGCTAAACTAAATTATACTAAACTAAACTTTACTGATTATAAAAATATTTATAATAATAATAATAATAATGCATTTTATTTGCTGCCGCCTTTCTGGACACCCAAGGACACCTTACAAGACATAAAATCACAATACATTTATCAATATTAAAATCAAGTTGATTAAAAAAATTTAAAAAATACACAAAACATTTTAAGTCATTAAAATCAGGGTGAACATGGTGGAAGTTATGTCGGGTATGCTAATCTAAACAGGTGTGTTTTGAGTTGTGATTTGAATTGATCGATAGTGTCCAGGTGACGGATGGGAGGTGGGAGAGTGTTCCAGAGACGTGGGGCAGAGCAGCTGAAGGCTCTGGCACCCATGGTGCTGAGTCTAAATGTGGGGACAGTTAAAATTGCAGCTGAGGAGGAACGAAGTGACCAGGAAGGAGTGTATGGTAGCAGCAGGTCAGAGAGGTATTGGGGAGCAAGATGGTGTAGGGCTTTGAAGGTCAGCAGTAAAATCTTGTAGTTAATCCGGTGGTGCACAGGGAGCCAGTGGAGCTGAGTGAGGATGGGTGTGATGTGGTCCGATGATCTGGTGCGGGTGATGATCCGGGCTGCAGAGTTCTGAATGCATTGGAGACGGTGCAGAAGTTTATTGGAGGTGCAAGTGAGGAGGGCGTTGCAGTAATCGATGCGGGATGTGACCAGAGCGCGGATGAGGACTTTTGTATTATCTTTGGAGAGGGAGGGGCGGAGTCTGGAGATGTTGCGGAGATGAAAGTATGCAGAGCGTGTGATATTGCTGATGTGGGGGCCAAAGGAAAGTGTACTGTTATTGTTCAGAGATTGTTTGATGTTGTGTTTAATAGCCTGTGGGGAAGAACCTGGATGTTCCAGATTCCAAGCTCCTGTACCTTCTTCCCGATGGCAACGAGAGATGAGTGTGTGGCCAGGATGGTGTGGTTTTTACGGGTGTCAAAGGTTATGGGGTGAAGGCAAGAGAATGGGTTTGAGAGGGAAAGATAGATCAGCCATGATTGAATGGCGGAGTAGACTCCCCACCATCGAAGGGATCTATCGCAGTCGCTGCCTCAAAAAGGCTGCCAACATCATCAAAGAGCCACACCATCCTGGCCACACACTCATCTCTCGTTGCCATCGGGAAGAAGGTACAGGAGCTTGGAATCTGGAACATCCAGGTTCTTCCCCACAGGCTATTAAACACAACATCAAACAATCTCTGAACAATAACAGTCTATTATTACTATTGCACTTTTTTAATTGTGTATATATATGGTCTATGGTATATAGACACACTGAACTTTTATTTCCTGTTCTGTATTATGTTTACATATTCTGTTGTGCTGCAGCAAGCAAGAATTTCATTGTCCTATCTGGGACACATGACAATAATACTCTCATGACTCTTCATCTTATATTTATCCAATCAGATAGCCTAATATGTCCCAATGTGGAAACAAGTTTATTGCAGATGCTGTTAATACAGAAAAGAACACAAAGTGCTGGCATTACTCAGTGGGTCAGACAGCATCTCTGGAGAACATGGATAGGTGACATTTCAGATCAAGGCCTTTTTCAGTCCGAACAAAAGGTAAACCAGTAGCGTGGCTGATCTATCTTTCCCTCTCAACTCCATTCTCTTGCCTTCTCCCCATAATCCCTGGCACCCTTACTATCAATCTCCGCCTTAAAAATATCCATTGACTTGGCATCCACAGCCGTCTGTGGCAATGAATTCCACAGATTCACCACCGCCTGACTAAAGAAATTCCTCCCCATTTCCTTCCTAAAAGGCATGGAAACGACTCCTTTGATTCATTCTTATTTCACCGTGCCTCCCCTTCTCCTCCTGCAGGACAGTATTTGACAGTAAAGAAGATGTGCTTACGTGTACTTCTGAATTCCCCTGCAGTGCAAACTTGTCAAATCAAGAAGGGGGTTGTCAGTGGCACTTTTCCTTTTGTTGTGTATCGAATGACAGTACAAAGGAGTGTAGCTGGAGGCAGCAGTAACAGGAGGGGTAGATATCGCTTCAAAATTGACACTGGTGCCTTTCACAGGGAATGAAAGGCCGGGGTTATTTGTCCAGGAACTTTGTGTGACCCAGCGTCCATTGCATGTGCAGTACCTTAACCTTTGCAATGCTGAGCTAATCTATTTCCCTCTCCATGCTCTCAATCTCAGATACAACCAGCGCTTATATGCTTTTTTACATAGTTTAGAGATACAGCATGGAAACAGGCCCTTCAGCCCAATTAGTTCACGCCGAACGTACAAGCTCCTCACAGACAGCACCCATAGTCAGGATCGAACCCGGGTCTCTGGCGCTGTAAGGCAGCAAAGCTACTGTGTGGCCCCCCCCTCGCCACAGCGCCGCCCTGGTCCGCCATGGTTTGGGAACAGCTCCATCCAAGACCATAAGAAATTGCTGAGAACTGTGGACACAGCCCAGACCATCACGCCAACCAACCTCCCTTCCATTATCTCCATTTAAACCTCACCATGCCTCGACAAGACCACCAGCATAATCAAGGACGAGTCGCACCCTGGACACTCCCTCTTCTCCCCTCTCCCATCGGGCAAAAGGTACAGAAGTGTGAAAACGAACACCACCAGATTCAGGGACAGGGACAGATTCATCCCAGCTGTTATCAGGTAACTGAGCCATCCTACCACAACTAGAGGGCAGTCCTGAGCTATTATCTACCTCAATGGAGTCCCTTCGACTATCTTCGATTGGACTTTGCTGGACTTCATCTTGAACTAAACGTTATTCACATTAGTCCCTTTATTATGCATCTGTGGACGGCTCGATTGTAATCGTGTATTGTATTTCCGCTGACACGCAACAAAACCTTTTCACTGCACCTTGGTACACGTGACAATAAACTAAACTCAACTCCTGAGAGGTCAAGTCCTTGAGAGGTGTGGTGATGAGTCACCATCTTGAACCGCTGCAGGATGAAATCTAGACTAACATAATTCCAGACGGCATGTTGCAACATCTGTAGCTCTATTCATAGAGAATGTCTGCTTACCCGCCTCCCAAGAATCTGATTGATAGCGGCACTCTCTTTCAATGTACACTCTGCGACCACGTTCGCTCTCATCTCCTTCATGTATAACATGAAGGCGTTAAGAGGCTTCTTGATGTGAGGTTTTTTGGCCTCCTGTTCTTTCCTCGTTTCGTGCTGAGGTTTTCTGCAGGCAAAAAGAAAATACCGTTGAACAACTAGAATCCTTCCCACTGCGGAAACAACTAAACGTCGAAAGCAATATCAGCAAGTAATTAGTAATTTACTAAGCAAGGTATAAAATGTACATGAGCACATCTTCCCTTCAAATTCAGTGTTTCATTATACTTTTTCACACATACTAACATGCAGGCATGCACACACACACACACACACACACACACACACACACACACACACACACACACTCTTACGCACACACACTCTTACGCACACACACTCACACACACACACACACGCACACGCTCACACACACACACACACACAAACTCTCTCTCACACACACACACACACAGACACACACACACGCACACACACAGACACACACACACACACACACACACACACACACACTCACACACACACACACAAACTCTCTCACACACACACACACACACACACACACACACACACACACACTCACACACACACACATACACACACACACACAAACTCTCTCTCACACACACACACACACACACACTCACGCACACACACTCACACAGACACACACACACACACACACACACTCAAACTCTCTCACACACACACACATACACACACACACACACACACACACACACTCACACACACACACACAAACTCTCTCTCACACACACACACACACACACACACACACACGCACACACACTCTTACGCACACACACTCACACACACACGCTCACACACACACACACACAAACTCTCTCACACACACACTCTTACACACACACACACTCACACACTCACACACATACACACATACACACAGACTTTCTCTCACACATACACACATACACACAGACTTTCTCTCACACACACACAGACATTTTGTGTCTATCTTCCCTTCCACAAATGCTGCCTGATCTGTTTTTTAGCATTTTCTGTTCTTTCTGGCATCTGTGGGTTAGTTCATTGATTTTCAGCAATCCATCAGTGTTGGGAGTTGGAATAAGGATCAGCACCAGCCCCTCCCTCCTCCACATTGTGAACTTACGTGTTCATGAGTTCAATCTCGCTGTGCATGGGTTCCTGCTTGATTTGGTGGTTCTCCATGGCTGGGTGGGGAATACCAGATGGATGTGTAGGAACCATGGGATGTGTAAACCTGAATCAAGACGGATAAAATAAACCCTGATTAGCCACAGCGCCAAACCCATACATCTAGGAGCTGATCGTGAACACTACTGGAGACAAAGGGGTTAGTAATAGCCATGTGGAGCAAGTCTGCCCTTGATCACATCGCAGTGGTGCAAATGCAGAACTCACACATCAAACCTACATCAACAACAACAACTAATTCTTTGCATTCCATGATAGGGCGGTCCAGTGGTGCAGCGGTAGAGTTGCTGCCTTACAGCACCAGAGACTCAGGTTCGATCCTAACTATGGGTGCTGTCTGTATGGAGTTAGTACATCAATGTGAGTAACTTAACTTGAGTGCTTTCATTTGACGTGACTTTGAAAGTGGGCAGCTTAAAAGAAAAATTGAAATTAGTATTTTGCTGCATGCATTTAAGCTTTTGTGATCATATACTGTGTACAGTTATGTCCCAGGTGTTATATAATACTGCTGCTTTTAACATCAACTTCAAAGTATAATTAAAGGATTGCATTTAATAATTGAGTTAAATTAAGTCATGTTGCCTGTACAACAGAAAATAAAACATGAAAAAAGAGCAATGAGAAAAGTTGTTTGGAGCAATTAAATGCTAGACTACACATTGGCCATGTGTCATTGTTGTTCTCTGTTTAAGTGGATTATACTGTAATAATTGTGCTTTCAATCAGATAAACATTCTAATTAATTTTAATTTTGGTGCTCCTGGCAAATTAAATATCCAAACAATAGAATAAATGGATATTTATTTCCTATCTGTTTTTGAAGAGCCTTAAATTTACCACAATATTGTCACCGTTAGCTGAAGTAACCATCTAATTGAGTGGCCAATTTCAACAAGACAACATTAGCACCAGAGTACACCATGCCTTCCTTCATTCACTTTAACTCCCCCTCCCATTCCCATTCCCAATCTCTGCCCTTTCTGTCCTGGGCCTCCTCCATTGTCAGAGTGAGGCCCAGCGCAAATTGGTGGAACAGCACCTCATATTTCGCTTTGGCAGCTTACAGTATGGCAGTATGAACATTGACTTCTCTAACTTCAAGTAGCCCTTGCTTTCTCTCTATCACCATCACCTCCCCCTTCCCAGTTCTCCGAACAGTCTTACTGTCTCCGACTACATTTTATCTCTGTTTGCTTTGATGTTACCTTCTCCCAACCAACAATGACCTATTCTACATTTTCCTTGATCTCTATTCCCTTTGTCCGTTTTTCACACCTTACACTTCCTTATCTATACACTTCCTTATCTATGTACCACCCACTCCCCTGACATCAGTCTGAAGAAGGGTCTCGACCCGAAATGTCCCCCATTCCTTCTCTCCAGAAATGCTGTCTGTCCCGCTGAGTTTTTTATGCCCCTGTCCCACTTAGGAAACCTGAACGGAAACCCCTGGAGACTTTGCGTCCCACCCAAGGTTTCCGTGCGGTTCCCGGAGGTTGCAGGTGGTTGCCGGAGGTTGCAGGTAGTGGAAGCAGGTAGGGAGGCTGACAAAAACCTCAGGGAACCTCCGGGAACCGCACGGAAACCTTGGGTGGGGCGCAAAGTCTCCAGAGGTTTCCGTTCAGGTTTCCTAAGTGGGACAGGGGCATTTCTCCAGCTTTTTGTGTCATGCCTTCAATATAGGTTGAGTTTGTAGATTAATTGGCATTTATAAATTATCCCTGTAGGACTGAGCTGGTGGTTGATGGCCGGCATGGAATCGGTGGGCCAAAATGGGCCTGTTTCTACGCTGTATCTCTAAACTAGACATCTCCTGGAAAGGTCAGGACCTGCCTGTAGACTAAGGCCAGTGTGAGAGCTTACACACCACAAGCTGCTTGCTGCCGTTTTGTTTCCTGAAGCAGTGTGCCAATCCGTTAAAGGTTTTGTTTCCTGTAGCACAGTGCCTTCCCATTAAAAACTTCTAGTTTCCTGAAGCAAGCAAAGAATTTCATTGTGACTTGTTACATGTGACAATAAAGTATTCATTCATTCACTGTGCCATCCCATTAAAACATTCGTGGACCAGTAAACCCGAGGAGCTGCAACACCACAATCTGGTGACATGGGAAAACTATGGATCCGTTAGAATTAGAGGCCACACATATCAGTAAAGATCTTGTACAATAAAGATCAGTTTTGTGGTAACCAAGTTATATTAATAATACTACATTTCATGAATCTATCCTGTAACTTCACTATATTTTTTTCTTCCTCTCAGTTCTGTTTGTTTTTATGTCTGTGTTGTTTTTTAAAATGTGCTCACTTCCTTCTGCTGTCAATTCGTGTCCTATTCCCTTCCCTCGATCTCACTTGATACCTTCACTTATTTCCTTCCGGTCTCCATTATTTCCCACACTTCCTTTTCATACTCCTGGAGGCAGGAACTGCAGATGCTGGTTTACACCGAGGATGGACAGAAAATACTGAAGTATCTCAGTGGGTCAGGCGGCATCTCTAGAGATGCTGCTTAACCTGCTGAGTTACTCCAGTATTTCGTGGCTGTCTAATTCTCATTCTCTCCAGCCTCACTCTCTCTTAGTCCCTCGGTTTCTTTCTCTTTCGCCTCCATTACTCACATTCAAAGGTTTCAAAGGTCTTTTATTGTCACATGTACCAATTAAGGTACAGTGTTATGCGAATTACCATACAGCCATACGAAAACCAAAAAGCAACAAGACACACATCTACATAAAAGTTAACATAAACATCCACCACAGTGGATTCCCCACATTCCTCACTGTGATGGAGGGAATGGGAAAACTGTCCACATTTCCAAATGGTCATGGCTGGTGGAAGCTAATCCCTTCATGATAAGGAATCCTACTAGAATTCCTCTGAGGAATGTCCTTAGCCCAATCATCTTCAGCTGCCTCATTGATAACCTCCTCTCCATAAGATTTAATACAGCAAAACTCACTAATGATTCAGTGTTATTCAGTCTCGTCTGAAGAAGGGTCTCGACCCGATACGTCACCCATTCCTTCTCTCCAGAGATGCTTCCTGTCCCGCTGAGTTACTACAGCTTTTTGTGTCTATCTCCCTGTGACTGTGTGGCTTTTCTCTGGGTGCTCCAGTTTCCTCCCACACTCCAAAGACATACAGGTTTGTAGGTTAATTGGTTTTGGTAAAATTGCAAATCCTCCCTAGTGTGTAGGATAATGTTAGTGTACGGGGTGATCGCAGGCCATACGTGTGGGAGTAGTTTAGGTTTAATTTAGTTTAGTTTGATTTTATTGTCACGTGTACCAAGGTACAGTGAAAAGCTTGTTACGTGCTATCCAGTCAGCAGAAAGGCTATACGACTATACATGATTACAATTGAGCCGTCCACAGTGTACAGATACAGGATATCGGGATTAACATTTTGTGCAAGAAAAAGTACAGTACAATCCAATTAAAGATAGTCCAAGGGTCTCCAGTGAGGTAAATGATAGCTCAGGACCACTCTCTAGTTGTTGATAAAGGTAGCAATTCCCTCCTCACCAACTTTCAAGCTTTGGTTGATAAAAGGGAAATAAATTCACCATCCTTCATCATTGTTGGTCTAGTTTATTGCCACGTGTACCAAGGTAGAGTGAAAAGCTTTTGTTGCGTGGCATTTTGTTGTGTGGAACAAGGCATTATGTCACAGAATTCCCCATCATTAATATCCACTGGTGCAAATTTAACTGGACAAGAGTGCAGCATGTGACTCACCAGTGACGATATTAGCATTTACGAGGTTATAAGTCTGGAGTGCGATGCCACACTCTTCACTTCTCCAGTGCCTCCAACTGCATTTGAGATGCCTGACAACAGCCCGGTCAAAGCAGCCCACTTGGCTGGCACCTAATCCCCTAGTCTAAAGATTCTTAGTTCCAGCATGTACCATCAATGAGATGCCTTTCAACAATTATGGATATGAAAGGCTTGCAGGGATATGGATCAAACGCAAGCAGGTGGGTCCTGTGTAGATGTGGCATGTTGGGTCGAAGGGCCTGCTTACTATGCTGTAGGACTCAATGATTCTACAACCAGCCAAGAACTCTTCAACAGCTCATGCCAAACCTGTAACCTCTGCTATCTGCTGTAGACTTTACTTTAAAGATACAAAGCAGACACAGGCCCCTTGACCCACCGAGTCCATGTCAACCAGTGATAACTCCATACACTAGCATTCCCCCACACCCAAGGGGCATTTTACAATTTTACCAAAGCCAATTAACCTACAAACCTGCACGTCTTTGAAGCTTCGGAGGAAACCGGAGAACCCAGAGAAAACTCACGCAGACACAGGGAGAATGTACAAACTCCGTACAGAAGCATCCGTAGTCAGCGTTGAACTCAAGTCGCTTGGGCTGTAAGGCAGCAACACTACCGCTGCGCCACTGTGCTGCCCGACTAACTTCACCTACCAGCGACACACACTCCCAACTTAGGCTTATTGAGTTTATTAACAATTCTTCCTTCATTTCCTGGGCATCACCTTTCTAAACCGGAATATTTTCAGCAGGGTACAGGAGTATTGGTATCGACTGGCTAATGAATACCATCTCAAGGGTAGCTAGCCTAATGTTAGCTCACCACCACTGCCCACATTGTACGCATAAATAAAACGGATTCATTTCCTCTCTTCTCTTTCACTTCCCTTATCTTTCTCTTATTCAGCTCAACTTTCTTTCCCATTCTCCCACCGTTCTTTGCTCAGTCGCTCTCAGTACATCAGACCATGAAGGTTGTTGTGATGGGTGTAGACTTCCATCCACCCTAATCTCTGACCTGCTACACTTTTATTTGTAAAAATATTTGTGTCCGTGGCGAACTGAACTATTTTTATTTGCTACCCTTGGAGGGTGAAAAAAAGGCTTCTGAAAATAATTTGTGATCATTTATATTGAAAAAAAATCCCATTGTGTTTTTTTTGTGTATAATTTGTTGTGCTGGAGGGGCCGTGAATATGGACAGCAATAAGCTCACTGTCACTGAGGTCACCGCATGCTACCACAACTCCATCTTGTGGCTAAGAGAGTAGAAATCTTGGCTGAATCAGACAGGTGTGGGTCATTTGACCATAAGACTCTCAACTAATAGAGAGTCGTAGAGTCTTACAGCATGGAAACAGGCCCTTCAACCCAACTTGCCCTCACCGACCAACATGCCCCATCTACACTGGTCCCACCTGCCTGCGTTTGGCCCGTATCCCTCTAAACCTGTCCTATCCATGTGCCTGTCTACATGTTTCTTAAATGTTTCTTAAATGTCTCTGCCTCAACTACCTCCTCTGGCAGCTCATTCCACACACTCAACACCCTTTGTGTAAAAATATTGAGGTTTGTAACATTTAAACTGGGCCATGTTTGCTCTTTAAATGGAGGGTATAGAAAATCTCACAGCTCTCTTTTGTGTGCTCATCAACATTTATTCCTCAATCAACAAGTTGAGTTTAGTTTAGTTTAGTTTAAAGATACTTGGAAACAGGCCTTTCAGACCAATGAGTCCACTTCGACCTGCGATATAGGTCAAATACAGGCAGGTGGCATTAGTGAAGATGGGGCATCTTAGTCAACATGGGCATGTTGGACCATAGGGCTTTTTTCCATGACTCTATGACTCTAAAGGGTGTATGCAGATGGCTTACGTAGAAAGAGAGATTGTCACATCTTAATGGACAGGGTGGCCTATTGGTTCTTAATATGGACTATCTTCAGGATCTATGTTCAAATCTCACTTCGGCTAGATATTAATATCAATTTTCAGTGTCTGGGAAACAGTGGCCAGACATAGTAATAGTGTCAAGTGCGAAGTTCTAAGAATTAAACTGATTCATGCATGATTTTTTTTTAGCAAATGTGTCTCTTGATTACATTCTACAGGTGCTTTGTGGTTAACTGCTACAAAGTTGCCTCGAAAACCCTGCATTTGTAAGAAGAATCACTTTAGTATGGCCTCAGAATTGAGAGGAATGGGCCAACGCGGTCCACTGCAGATCATTTTTAATGAGGGGAGGTGAATTTTAATGAGGCAGGCATGCAGATTGAAAGAGAAATCATGCGCAGGGTAGACTGGAAAATGATCTTCCTTGCAATTCTCAGCAAAGGCTTCATTGCAGAAACTCTAGTAAAATAGAAACTCTAGTCTAATAGAAACTCTATTCACTCTAGTAAATATCAAAGCACACAATGAGCTTGAGTAACTCAGAGGGTCAGACAACGTCTCCGGAGAACATGGGCAGGTGACGTGTAAATGGGACATGTTGGTCGGTGTGGGCCAAAGGGCCTGTTTCCACGCTGCATGACTCTATGACTAGTTGATTTAATGGCCTTTTCCACATCCGTAAACCAAAAGCAGAAACCAGCCCACAACTAATTGGCAACGGCTTTACACCGGAAATAATGGAAATTTAAAAAAAGCACAGTGGAAAATATTGCAGATTGAACGGCTTATTGTGTGTGTGTGTGTGTGTGTGTGTGTGTGTGTGTGTGTGTGTGTGTGTGTGTGTGTGTGTGTGTGTGTGTGTGTGTGTGTGTGTGTGCACGTGTGCTCTGTGTGTGTGAGTGCCTGCCTGGTCATGAGTGTCAGGGTGTGTGTGTGTAGTTCTTTGTGGTATCTGTATGTGTGTGTGATTTTATGTGTGCGTTTGCAGGTTGTGTGTGTGCACGTGGGTGTGTGCCTGTGAGAGGGTTATTAAATGAAAGCTCCAAACATTGGACTGAAATGTTTACTCCTTCAAAAACTAATGAAATTAAGTCAGGAGAAGGTGTAAGAAACATGTGGACAAATAGATCTGCACGGAAGTGGTAGTTCTAAGGGAAAATATATCTACATGAATTTGAGGATTAAGTGCAAGTTTTATTGGTTAGGTAAATACATAGATACATAGAGAAATAGGTGCAGGAGTAGGCCATTCGGCCCTTCGAGCCTGCACCGCCATTCAATATGATCATGGCTGATCATCCAACTCAGTATCCCGTACCTGCCTTCTCTCCATACCCCCTGATCCCTTTAGCCACAAGGGCCACATCTAACTCCCTCAAAAAATGTTTGACCTATATAGATAAAAAGAAGCTGTCAATAAGTTGTGTTGCTCAGAAAGTTCACACGATTCAGGCATTGCATGATGTCAATAAAAACACTGAAGTTGACACTTTGCTCTGTACATCAATGTTCTAATCAGCATTATATGCATCACAAATCAAAAATAATTTTCGATCATAAAAATAATATGTTGCACAACAGGTCTTGTTTAGTCCATTTGTTTTAATATCAGAAGTCTATATGTTTATGGCTTCAGTACACTGTATTCAGGAGTCTAGAGTGTTTGATTGCCACATGTAATGACAATGAAACACGGAATTCTGACTTGCAGCAGCTTTCATGTTATTTTTACAAATTAAAAAAAACCCTTTCTGGTGCTGCCTCCTATCAAATTCAGACAGTCAAAGGGTTAAAAATAGATGCCCGAAGGTCATCACAAGCAACAAATGCATGCCAAAAAGGGACAGGGAGTCCAAACCCGGGATTGCCCTGACCAATACAGCTCAAGGAAAGACCAAGCAAAGCAATAAGAGGAGAAAAGATGAAATATGAAGTTAGGCTAGCCAATAATATAAGAGAGGATAACAAAGGTTTTTTTGCAGATATATAAAGAATAAAAGAGAGGCAAGAGTGGACACAAGAAGCTTTGTCAGTTTTTTTAATGTTTTGTGGCTATTGCATTAATACCAGGGTTACATTTTATGATTATCTGAGTTGCCTTGATAATCCACTTAAGTCCTGATGTCATAGGCCTAGATTCATAGTCATATAGCGTGGAAACAGGCCCTTTGGCCCAACTTGCCCATGCCACCCAACATGCCCCATCGACACCAGTCCCACCTGTTTGAGTTTGGCACATATCCCACTTGCCCACACCGACCAACATGTCCCATCTACACTAGTCCCACCCGCCTGCGTTTGGCCCATATCCCTCTAAACCTGGCCTATCCATATGTCTGTCTAATTGCTTCTTAAACGTTACAATAATCCCTGCCTCAACTACCTCCTCTGGCAGCTCCTTCCATATATCCACCACCCTTTTGATGTGAAATTACAAAGTCAATAACCGGCCACAATCCTTGCCTCTACTGAATTTAGCAATTAAAGTCTTACAACAGTGGCGAGGCAGTGTCAGTTTCAAAGTCTCAAAACTGCTTGAAAGGAAAGAGAGGGACTTGCAGTAAACACGCTTAGGTTCAAAGACAAAGCAGAGGCTTACCAGCTGAGAGGAGGAGTGAGCTGTCCGATAGTTCCTGGAGACAGGGGATAGAAGGTGGGGATATCGGGGCCAGGGGGATGTCTGTGCATGCCTGTAGGGGGAGGAAGGGTTCAGGTGAAACAACACAAGCATATCACATTTCCACAAAACATTCCAGCACAATTAACAAAAATGAAAAGGACGTGCATTAGACAAGATATAATCAGAAATTATCTTTGGACTTAGACTTTATAAGACTTCAGAGACACAGTGCGGAAACATTTGTACGTTCTCCCCGTTTTATTTCAAATTTTCCCTGGGTGCTCCGGTTTTCTCCCACACTCCAAAGACGTACAGGTTTGTTGGTTTCGGTAAAAATTGTTAATTGGCTTCGGTAAAAATGGTAAATTGTCATAGTGTGTACGATAATGCTGGTGTAGGGGGATCGCTGGTCGGCGCGGACTTGGGGAGCCCAAGTGCCTGTTTCTGCGCTGTATCTCTAAACTAAACTAAACTAATCTAAACTAAACTAAACTAGCATTTCCCAATTTTACCAAAGCCAAATTAACCTACAAACCTGTACATCCTTGGAGTGTAGGAGGAAACCGGAGCACCCAGAGAAAAGACAGCACCCATAGTCAGGATTGAACCCGGGTCTCTGGCGCTGTGAGGCTCTACGCGGCATCGTCCCTATGTGCCTCCCTGGTCTTCTCAACTTTTTTTTCATCACACAACCACAGTTACACAGTTATTATTCATGAAAGAACATTAATAGGATGGATAGATCTTAAAATAGACAATCTTGGTAAGTATTTTAAATAATAAAAACGAAAGAATTTCATTAATGTTGTGACTTTAATTACTTTTGAATTACAAGCATAACACAAAGTACTGGAGGAACTCTGCAGGTCAGGTTGCGAATGGATAGGCGACGTTTCAGATCGAGACCCTTCTTGAGTCTGAAGAATTTCGGCTGTTCATTCCCTCCACAGATGCTGCCTGATCCACTGAATTCAAGGCTCCATCAATCTCAATCATGAATGAAATGACTGAGCTTCCAGTCTGCCATGATAGAGTTATACAGCACAAAACAGGCCCTTTGATCCAAACAGGCCCATGCTGACCAAAGGGGCGAGATAGACAATTTAAAAGATTTGACATTGTCTGAGTGAAGACATTTCAGGTCAAGGATCTTTCATCAGAATTGATCGAACATTTTCTGTTTTATTGCAAATCTTTTTGAAGTTGGATCTGCTATTCCTCCTCCTCTCTCCAGGTTGCTCCCTACATATAAGATGAGCTGCTATGTATATCCTTCAATAAACATCACTAGAAACAGATTATGTGGCATTATCATATTGCTGTTTTGTGAACTTGCTCTGTGCAAATTGGTTGGTGTATTTCTGAATGATAACTAGGTTTAAAATTATTTTATAGGTTCTTGATTAGTAAGGGTGTCGTAGGTTATGGAGAAAAAGCAGGAGAATATGGTTGAGATGGAAAAATTGATCAACCATTATCAAATGGTGCAGCAGATTTGATGGGCTGAATGGCCTAATTCTGCCCCCCAATCCTATGGTCATATGGCTTTATTTCCTACGTTACAGCAGTGATTACACTTCAGAACAATGTCAGTGGCCATCAAGTGCTTTAGGACATCCAGAACTAGTTAAAGGGTCTATGCAAGTGGAAAAATCTCTTATTTCCTTTATACGGTTGTTCCGTGGCTAGGGTTGCCAACTTTCTCATTCCCAAATAAGGGACAAAAGGTCAAAATAAGGGACAAATTCCCGACGGCAATTTGTTGACCGATTCAGCCATGGCTGGGTGAATGATGAGCTGGCCCTGCACTCCATGGGCTGAACTACGTTGGGATGGGTGAGGCGGGACCGGACACGGCGTCCGACTCGACCGTCCCCTCGACCCTCCCCTCGACCCGAGTAGTAGCAGTCAAACACGGGACAAGGGCGGTCCTGTATGGGTCAAACCAATTTAGCCCAATATATGGGATGGCCCGGCTAATACGGGGCAGTTGGCAACCCTATCCCTGGCAGAGATAGTCTTTTTTTTAAGAGAAAACAAATCAATTAAACAGAACCGTAGCTTGCAAGGTTGATAACAACTGCATATAATCCTTTAAGTTTTCCTGACATCTTTTTTGCAATTCAGGCAGAAGAATATGTACATCAGCAAAACACTGTAAGCAAGAATTTGTAAATATCTAAAAGAACACCAAAACATAGCTTTTTTGTAGTAAAACGATCCAAACTGAATATTTAGAGGTTGTAGTTTGCTGCATTTATTATCATTTTCTCTTTTTGATAGATATGACATTTTAATCTGCACTAATTAGTGTGTCACCTCGTTAAGAAAGGCTGTACAGTTCGCCTTTTAAAGCTTTGTCATAGTATAGTCAGTGTGTGCTGTGGAAGAAAAAAAAACGGATTCATTTTTTCCTGGCGTTGTGACAGTTTTCTTGTTTACAATTCCCTTTTGGAACCAAAATTAAAATGCTGTAGTTGCTGTGACTGGTTGTTAAAAGGCGCGCACACACACCTGCACAACAACACACACACACCCACACATGTATGCACGCACACACCCCCACACATATACACACACGCACATGCATGCACTCACACACGCACATCCACACAGGCACATGCATGCACTCATACATCCACTCACGCACACCCACACACACACATGCATATATATACACACGCACGCGCACACCCACACACACACACACGTGCGCGCGCGCACACATATACATTCACACATACACACACACATGCATATATATACGCACACACACGCACACACGTGCACACACACACATACATTCACACACACACACACACACACACACACACACACACACACACACACACACACACACACACACACACACACAGCCATTGAAAATAATGATGTGACACTGTGAATGTTAAATATAATCTTCTGTTGGTATTACTGTGACCCAACTTCCACCATATCTTAATCTAAAATGAACGATTTCAACTTCCATGCTACTCAGTACAATTGCTTTGCAGCTCTGTATTTGTGCCCTGGGTTCTTTGCCGACAAAACATTACAAGGCTAGTTGTCGGCTTTCTCTCTCTCTCTAGACACAGGCCTTTCCACCATCCGCAACTTTACAGGATCAGCAGTTAATTAAGAACCATTTTCAGTCCCTTAATGCTTACACTTGATATGATTCATTTGCCTCAGTATTGTCGCTCCAGCTCATGCTAAGCTCTTCATCAAGCTGATTCCTTAAGGCTTCAAGGTCAAATAGTTTTGCATGTGTAGTATTTAACATCCAAAGCTTTGCCGGGAGAACTCTCTTGCTGCTGACAACCCGCGAACGTGAAGCCCTAGAGCTTTCAGAAGTGCCTGGCAGGATTAAACCAGGGCTTTAATCCCAAATAGACCTTTGCATTTTATGGTATACCTTAAAATGTCCTCTTAGGAAGTCTGTAGAAGGCAGTAATTTCTCATATTAAATTCCCCTGCCCCCACAGCACAGACATATACTTCCTGTCAGGCAATGGGCTCAGAATGAAGCTAAATCATGTTACTCTGGACCAGAGAATCACTGCATCCATCCAGCACAGAGCAAGGCCATTCAGCCTATCAAGCCCTTGCATGGCGAATGGAATGAGGAACTGCACCTCATATTCTGCTTGGGTACTTATAGTTCATAGGTTCTAGGAGCTGAATTAGGCCATTCAGCCCGTCAAGTCTACTCCGCCATTCAATCATGGCTGATCTATCTTTCCCTCTCAATCCCATTCTCCTGCCTTCTCCCCATAACCCCTGACACCCGTACTGATCAAGAATCTGTCAATCTCCACCTTAAAAATATCCATTGACTTGGCCTCCACAGCCGCCTGTGGCAGTGAATTCCACAGATTCACCAACCTCTGACTAAATAAATTACTCCTCATCTCCTTTCTAAAGGTACGTCCTTTTATTCTGAGGCCATGGCCTCTGGTCCTAGACTCTCCAACTAGTGGAAACATCCTCTCCACGTTCACTTATAACCCAGTTTTATGAACATTGAATTTTCCAATTTTAAATACTACCAACCCCTCTCCTTCACAAACGTTTATTAAAGATTTTTTATCTTCCTTTTTCTTCCTGTCTTTTTCCAGTGGCCACTCCCCTTCCCACCCCATGCACACTCACTTCTCCTACTATCCCGTCCCCTTGTTCCTTCCCCTTCCAGCTATATCCTTCCCTCTGGCTTCACATTTCACTCCTCTATCAATCTTCATCTCTCCTTATGACAGACCATTTCCTGTGTAGAAAGGAACTGCAGATGCTGATTCAAACCGAAGATTGACAAAAAAAAGCTGGAGTAACTCAGCGGGACAGGCAGCGTCTCTGGAGACAAGGAATGGGTGATGTTTCGGGTCGAGACCCTTCTTCAGACTAGCCATTTCTTGTCTTCTTTTTGTCCCCTTTTATCACCTTTTTATCTTTCATCTCGAGCCCTTGTCTGTCCATCTGCCAATCAACTTCCCACCCCCTCACTCAGTTCAACCTGTTACTTGCCTGGCTTTGTCCACCCACACCTCTTTCTCTCCACTGCTATCATTAGTCTGAAGCAGGGTCCCAACCTGAAACGTCACCTTTCCATGTTCTCCAGAGATGCTGCCTGACCCGCTGATTTACTCCCAGTACTTTGCGTTCAAGATTCCAGCATCTGCAGTTCCTTGCATCTACAAGTCCTTCGTCTCTCTAAAGCTCCGTCCCATTCCCCTTCATCTTTCCTGAACCTTGCTAATTATTTCCCTCAAGTGTCGATCCAATTCCCCCTCGGAGATCTCCATTTCCACCGTCCTTACCACCACCGAGTTCCAGGGTTTTACCACTCACTGCTAAAAAAGAGATTCTTCCCTCTATCCCTCTCCATGTACCGTCTCTTTAAATCAATGTCTCCTGGTCCTCAAATCATCTGCTGATGGAAATGTCTTCCCTTCCAACTGACTTTGGCATTTCTAGCCAAAGGGTGGGGAATCTGTGGAATTCATTGCCACAAACGGCTGTGGAGGCCAAGTTATGGGGTATTTTTATAGCGGAGATTGATATGTTCTTGATTGGTATGGGCGTCAAAGGCAATGGGAAGGCTGGAGAATGGGGTTGAGAGGGAAAAGTAGATCAGCCACACTCACATGGCAGAGCAGACTCGATGGTCTAAATGGTCTAATTCGATTATTATGTCATATGATCTTATGAAAATTATAGCACATGGGATTCAGCACAATTCACCGTCGTGGATTGAGGATGAAGATTAAGTAAGACAAATCGGTTACACAAATAAAAGAGTAGGGATTGATGGGTCAGTTTTGGTAGGGTGTGAGTTAAGGCAGGGGCAAGGGCTGGCCAGTGGGCATCAGCTAGTTGCAATTTATATCAGTGATTTTGATGTGCATCAAGTGTAATATCTCCAATACAAATGCTGGCATAACTCAGCGGGTCAGGCATCATCTCTGGAGAACATGGACAGAGGATGCTTCAGGTCGGGACCCTTGCTCTCGAGTTACGTCCCCATCAGCCAGGGAGTTGCTGGATAGATGAGGATAGAGGGAAACGCGTTGCTTTCTGCAGGGGGAATGACACCCTCAACACAGAGCAATTGGGGTGAAACTAATCCTACACTTTGCTGACTTGGCATCCCATCAGCCAAAATGTCCCCTATGCATGTTCTCCAGAGATACTGCCTGACCCGCTAAGTTACTCCCACATACTGTGTCCTATGCAGCATTCCAGCATCTGCAGTGCCTTGTGTTTCTGTAACATATTCTGTAACATGTAGAGGAACCAACGAGAGAGCAGGCTATTCTAGACTGGGTATTGAGTAATGAGGAAGGGTTAGTTAGCAGTCTTGTTGTACGTGCCCCCTTGGGCAAGAGTGACCATAATATGGTTGAGTTCTTCATTAGGATGGAGAGTGACATTGTTAATTCAGAAACAATGGTTCTGAACTTAAAGAAAGGTAACTTTGAGGGTATGAGACGTGAATTGGCCAAGATTGACTGGCAATTAATTCTAAAAGGGTTGACGGTGATATGCAATGGAAGGCATTTAAAGACTGCATGGATGAACTACAAAAAATGTTCATCCCAGTTTGGCAAAAGAATAAATCAGGGAAGGTAGTGCATCCGTGGATAAAAAGGGAAATCAGGGATAGTTATCATAGCAAAAGATGAAGCGTACAAATTAGCCAGAAAAAGCAACATACCAGAGGACTGGGAGAAATTCAGAGACCAGCACAGGAGGACTAAGGGCTTAATTAGGAAAGGGAAAATAGATTATGAAAGAAAACTGGCAGGGAACATAAAAACTGACTGCAAAAGTTTTTATAGATATGTGAAGAGAAAGAGATTAGTTAAAACAAATGTAGGTCCCTTGCAGTCAGAAACAGGTGAATTGATCATGGGGAACAAGGATATGGCGGACCAATTGAATAACTACTTTGGTTCCGTCTTCACTAAGGAAGACATAAATAATCTGCCGGAAATAGCAGGGGACCGAGGGTCAAAGGAGATGGAGGAACTGAGTGAAATCCAGGTTAGTCAGGAAGTGGTGTTAGGTAAATTGAATGGATTATAGGCCGATAAATCCCCAGGGCCAGATAGGTTGCATCCCAGAGTACTTAAGGAAGTAGCTCCAGAAATAGTGGATGCATTAGTGATAATTTTTCAAAACTCTTTAGATTCTGGAGTAGTTCCTGAGGATTGGAGGGTAGCTGATGTAACCCCACTTTTTAAAAAGGGAGGGAGAGAGAAAACGGGGAATTACAGACCAGTTAATCTAACATCGGTAGTGGGGAAACTGCTAGAGTCAGTTATTAAAGATGGGATAGCAGCACATTTGGAAAGTGGTGAAATCATTGCACAAAGTCAGCATGGATTTACGAAAGGTAAATCATGTCTGACGAATCTTATAGAATTTTTCGAGGATGTACTAGTCGAGTGGATAGGGGAGAACCAGTGGATGTGTTGTATCTGGACTTTCAGAAGGCTTTCGACAAGGTCCCACATAAGAGATTAGTATACAAACTTAAAGCACACGGTATTGGGGGTTCAGTATTGATGTGGATAGAGAACTGGCTGGCAAACAGGAAGCAAAGTCGGACTAAACGGGTCCTTTTCACAATGGCAGGCAGTGACTAGTGGGGTACCGCAAGGCTCAGTGCTGGGACCCCAGCTATTTAAAATATATATTAATGATTTGGACGAGGGAATTGAATGCAACATCTCCAAGTTTGCGGATGACACTAAGCTGGGGGACAGTGTTAGCTGTGAGGAGGATGCTAGGAGGCTGCAAGGTGACTTGGATAGGCTGGGTGAGTGGGCAAATGTATGGCAGATGCAGTATAATGTGGATAAATGTGAGGTTATCCATGTTGGTGGCAAAAACAGGAAAGCAGACTATTATCTAAATGGTGGCCGATTAGGAAAAGGGGAGATAGGTGTCATGGTCATTGAAAGTAGGCATGCAGGTGCAGCAGGCAGTGAAGAAAGCGAATGGTATGTTGGCATTCATAGCAAAAGGATTTGAGTATAGGAGCAGGGAGGTTCTGCTGCAGTTGTACAGTGTCTTGGTGAGACCACACCTGGAGTATTGCGTACAGTTTTGGTCTCCAAATCTGAGGAAGGACATTATTGCCATAGAGGGAGTGCAGAGAAGGTTCACCAGACTGATTCCTGGGATGTCAGGACTTTCATATGAAGAAAGACTGGATAGACTCAGCTTATACTCGCTAGAATTTAGGAGATTGAGGGGGGATCTTATAGAAACTTACAAAATTCTTAAGGGGTTGGACAGGCTAGATGCAGGAAGATTGTTCCCGATGTTGGGGAAGTCCAGGACAAGGGGTCACAGCTTAAGGATAAGGGGGAAATCCTTTAAGACCGAGATGAGAAAAACATTTTTCACACAGAGAGTGGTGAATCTCTGGAACTCTCTGCCACAGAGGGTAGTTGAGGCCAGTTCATTGGCTATATTTAAGATGGAGTTAGATGTGGCCCTTGTGGCTAAAGGGATCAGGGGGTATGGAGAGATGGCAGGTACGGGATACTGAGTTGGATGATCAGCCATGATCATATTGAATGGCGGTGCAGGCTCGAAAGGCCGAATGGCCTACTCCTGCACCTATTTTCTATGTATCTATATTAATTTTGCTAATGATATGAGTCTGGGAACCAGTATGAGTTATGTGGAGTTTAGATTTGAGACTTTAGAAATACAGCGAGGAAACAGGGCCTTCGGTCCACCGAGTCTGCGCTGACCAGGCAGAGTCTGGAGTCGTACCTGGCACAAAGGTTGATGATGGTGATTATTAGAGGTCAAATATCCCAGCTCCCATGCATCACTGCAGCAACTCTACAAGGCAGGGTGCACTACACAAACTTCTCCTGCTTCATCAATGGTGCTGCCACCGAAAAGCAACCAACAAAATCAAAGACTTATCCCACCTCGGTCATTCTTTCGTCTCTCTGCTCCCGTCAGGCAGAAGGTACAGACCCTTTAAAGTGCGCACCACCAGATCAGGAACAGCTTCTTCCCTTCCATTATCAGGCCCTTCCATAAGCTCGGGTACTCTTTGATTCATCTCAGCCCCATTGTGGACATAGGACTTTGTCTATGTAACTGATGTGCTACAATGCTGAGAACTATATTCTGCTGGACTGATTGTATCAATGTTTAGTATATATGATCTGCTTGGATAGCATTGATTTTCACTGTCCCTCGGTACATGTGAATAATAAACCTAAACCTAAATGAAACCTTCCTATTACCATAAGCAATAATTAGTAACGATAGCACAGTCAAAATCCATTCATATATTCTCTTCAGACAAAGCAACCCATGCCTGCAGGCAGAACGATCTAAATATCATTCAGGCTTGATGACAAGTACGAGTTATGCCATAAAAATGCCAGCTAGTTATCACGAACAAGAGAACGTCTAATCTACCTGCAGAAACAAGGAACTAACAAATATGTTAATTCAGTTTTGCACTCCCATGCAAACATATGTTCACAAGCATGCACAACTCATGCATGTAACAAAGCATGTGTATGTATATGCACTCATGCATCAGATGCACATTAACTCACATTTGAAGACACACACAGATACAAGCGGGGATACACTCTCACACAACACTACACATACATACACACATAAACCCAAACACAGTGGGCGGCCACGGTGGAGTTGCTGCTTTACAGCGTTTGCAGCGATGGAGACCCGGGTTCGATCACAGTGATCACGGTGCTGTCTGTATGGGATTTGTACGTTCTCCCCATGACTGCGTGGGTTTTCTCCGAGATCTTCGGTTTCCTCCCACACTCCAAAAACGTACAAGTTTATAGGTTAACTGGCTTGGTGTATGTGCAAATTGTCCCTAGTGTGTGTAGGATAGTGTTAATGTGCGGGGATCGATGGTCGGTGCGGACTCGGTGGGCTGAAGGTCCTGTTTCCGTGCTGTATCTCTAAATTAAACATACACCCACATGCACCCACACACACATACTCACACCCATAGACACACACACACACACACACACACACACACACACACACACACTTGCATGCATGCACGTACACCAACGCTCTCAAAACAAACTGAAAGCAGGCAACCCTGCTCATTATTTAGTCTGCATGCAGCACGTAAACACAACTTCCTTTCTGGTCTCCTTCTGTGATGATAGCACCGTCTCTGTGTTTGTTCAGCTGCACAACCCACAATAGGCAAGACCCCGTTACCGCTCATTACTTGTATCATCGCAGCGTAAATAAAGTATTGCGGCACTGGAGGCAATGCTTTGAAGATACCCTTGCTCTCGCCAAACTATTTCTAGATTTGAAGCCGCATTGTGGAACGGATTGGGACGACTCTTTGAGATAATTTCAGCTGATGACCACAACAGATCCCAGCGTTATTCAGGGCAACCGTACAAAATGAACAACAGCAGGTTAACCTCATTCTTAAGTTCTATTGGTGTTGATTTTGTCAACCAATTTTACAAAATGGCAAGATCTAGAATGATTAGAGCCATACAGCATGGAAACAGGCCCTTCGGCCCCACCTGCCCACGCCGTCCAACATGCCACATCTACTCTAGTGCAACCTGCCTGTGTTTGGCAGGTATGGTTTCAGAATGGCAGGCAGTGGCGAATGGAGTGCCGCAAGGCTCGGTGATGGGGCCGCAACTGTTTACCATATATATTAATGATTTGGAAGAGGGAATTAGGAGCAATACTAGCAAGTTTGTGGATGACACAAAGCTGGGTGGCAGTGTGAACTGTGAAGAGGATGTTAGGAGGTTGCAGGGTGACCTGGACAGGTTGAGTGAGTGGGCAGATGCATGGCAGATGCAGTATAATATAGATAAATGTGAGGTTATCCACTTTGGCGGAAAAAACAAGGGGGAAAATTATTATCTCAATGGGGTTAGGTTAGGTATGGGGGAGGTACAGCGAGACCTGGGTGTCCTTGTACCCGGTCACTGAAAGTTGGCGTGCAGGTACAGCAGGCAGTGAAGAAAGTTAATGGAATGTTAGCCTTCATAACAAGAGGATTTCAGTATTGAGTAGAGAGGTTCTTCTGCAGTTGCATAGGGCTCTGGCAAGACCACATCTTGGGTATTGCGTACAGTTTTGGTCTCCTAATTTGAGGAAGGACATCCTTGTGATCGAGGCAGTGCAGCGTAGGTTCACGAGATTGATCCCTGGGATGGCGGGACTGTCATATGAGGAAAGATTGAAAAGACTAGGCTTGTATTCACTGGAGTTTAGAAGGACCAGGGGGGATCTTATAGAAACATATAAAATTATAAAAGGACTAGACAAGCTAGATGCAGGAAAAATGTTCCCAATGTTGGGCGAGTCCAGAACCAGGGGCTACAGTCTTAGAATAAAGGGGAGGCCATTTAAGATTGAGGTGAGAAAAAACATTTTCACTCAGAGAGTTGTGAAATTGTGGAATTCCCAGCCACAGAGGGCAGTAGAGGCCAAATCACTTTAATGGATTTAAGAGTTAGATAGAGCTCTAGGGGCTAGTGGAATCAAGGGATATGGAGAGAAGGCAGGCACGGGTTATTGATTGGAAATGATCAGCCATGATCACAATGAATGGCGGTGCTGGCTCGAAGAGCCGAATGGCCTCCTCCTGCACCTATTTTCTATGTTTCTATGGCCTATATCCCTCTAAACCTATCCTACCATGTACTTCTAAATGCTTCTTAAATGTTGTGATAGTACCTGCCTCAATTACCCCTCTAGCAGCTCGTTCCATATACCCACCACCCTTTGTGTGGAAAAAGTAACCCCTTAGGTTCCTATTAAATATTTCTCCCCTCACTTTAAACCTGTGTCCTCTGGTTGGTTCTCGATTCCCCTACTCTGGCCAAGAGGTTCTGTGCACTTACCCCATCTACTTTACTTCAAGATTCAAAAGACTTCCTCCTACAATGTCCAAGGCTTCCAAGAGTTTTTGCCAAGTTGTTCAAACTATTAATTCAGCATAGACAATCTGGTATTTTTCCTCCTGTGTTACTCTGGATACTTGATGAAGCATTTTAAACGCTGTTCCATTTGCTTCATTTTCTTATCCTCCACCAGACAAATTCAGACAAGTAGTTTTTATGAGCCTGTCAACGAGTTAATAATGACACACGGCCAGCTGTGATATTCTCTCAAATTCATTCATAACAAACTGAGGCTTGAATACTGGGTGTGTCTTGAATTAGTGTAAAATACAAAGCCCCCAAAGATTTAGGTTAGACTTCTATTGATCTCATGATTCATGGAGATTTGTAGCTTAGGAGGCCGCTCAGCCCATTGTGTCTATGCTTCCCAAAATATGAATTTTGCATTCATTCCATTTTCCATCTTTTCGCTCACAGTTACTAATTTCTATGGTACACAAAAATGCTGGAGAAACTCAGCAGGTGCAGCAGCATCTATGGAGCGAAGGATATAGGCAACGTTTCAGGCCGAAAACCTTCCTCAGGTCTGACCTGAAACGTTGCCTATTTCCTTCGCTCCATAGATGCTGCTGCACCCGCTGAGTTTCTCCAGCATTTATGTGTACCTTCGATTTTCCAGCATCTGCAGTTCCTTCTTAAATACTAATTTCTATGTTTACATCTGACACAGAAATTGTCTCTGTAAATCATTCTCTCCACATTCCCATCAACATTCTTCTGATTGTATCACTCACCCATTGTCTAGGAGCTAACTTGCAGTAGCCCGTTAACTACCCGTTCACCATCCTGTCTTTGCGATCTTGGAGGAAACCAGGGCACCTGTTAGATGCCCACCAGGTCACAGGAGGATGTTTTGTTTAGTTTAGTTTAGTTTAGTTTGAATTAGTTTAGTTTATTATTATCACGTACACAAAAGTAGTGAAAAGCTTTTTTGTTGTATACTATCCAGTCAGTGAAAACATTGCTATGATTACAATCAAGCCGTCCACAGTGTATAGATACAGGACAAAGGGTGTAATGTTTATTATAATGTAAAGATAGTTTGAAGGTCTCCAATCAGGTAGATGGGAGGTCAAGACTGCTCTCTAGTTGGTGAGAGGACACAGTTAGTTGGTGACAGGAGTTGCCTGATAACAGCTGGATAGAAACTGTCCCTGAATCTGGAGGAGTGTGTTTTCACTTTTGTGTACCTCTTGCCTGATGGGAGAGAGGAAAAGATGGAGTGATTGGGCTGAGACGGGTTCTTGATTTTGCCGGTGGCCTTGCAGAGGCAGCGTGAAGTGCAGATTAAGTCAATGGGAGTGAGGTAGGTTTGTGTGATGGTCTGGGCCACGTCCACAACTGCACTGGAGGTCGGGATCAAACCCAGGTCATTAGAGCTGTGAGCAGAAGCTCAACCAGGTTTGAGCTCTTCCAAATGCTCCTCAAATGTGGTATGAGCTCCTGCTTCCACTAACCTCTCTTGCAGTGAGTTCCACACAACATCACTCATGGACTTAACTTCCCTCTAATCTTTCTGCCAATTATCTTAAGTCTATATTGCCCAGTCACGAACAGCTCGACCAAGGGAAATAGGGTCTTTCCTGTTCACATTGCCTCAATCTCATAATTTTATATGTCAATTAAATCTCCTTTGTTCCAAAGAAAACAACACCGTAACTTTAATTGTCCAATTGTAAACAGATGTTTGTAACACATCTGGTATATTCAGCTCTCCTGTATTCAGGGCCGGTCATAGTTTGTATGAGAGATGACTCACCTCGCTTAGAGCTGGTGTCTGTGGGGATTTGTGTCGGGTGAGATCCTGGCGCAAAGTGCTCATCGCTGTAAGTGATGAGAGGTGTCAGAGGATGAACAGCGTGGCAGGGCTGCACCACAGGCACCTTGTTTGACTGGAAGACAGGAAACAAAACAGTGCAGTTTCTGTCAGTAACAATCGATAAAAACCATACAGGCTTAATGTAACCAAACAGCGACAGGCAGAACATTGGCAGGAAAACAGAAAGCGGTATAGGTGTATTGTTGTTCCATGCACTGAAATACAGTTAATA